>NC_053028.1:429703938-429867395 GCF_003073215.2 Triticum urartu | reverse complement strand
GCAAAGAACTGACAGATGAGCTCAGGGTCATAGTCAAGGTGAAAGGAGATCACTGGCTCAATAGCAAACTGCTCCACCAAGTCCAGAGCCTCTCCAAAATAGTCACGAAACTTGTCCTTCCGCAGGTGATGCATGTCTATCCACTTGACATCCACGAAGGTATTCTGCTTGTTCTTGATCACATCCAGATAGATGAGAGCATGTTGCTTGGTCCAGAACAACTCGGTGCCTCTGAGGATAGCCCGAGGATTCACATAGGGATTGATCTTCCGGCGC
Organism: Triticum urartu; assembly: GCF_003073215.2. NCBI lineage: Eukaryota > Viridiplantae > Streptophyta > Magnoliopsida > Poales > Poaceae > Triticum > Triticum urartu. The sequence continues at coordinate 429,867,119 of NC_053028.1, read as the reverse complement.
TCGACATACTCAGTGGTTGAAATCTCGTCCATGCCCTTAGCCGGTTCCTTTTGCTTGCTGGCAGTGGTCTTGACATTGCGCTTGGGGGCATTGGATCCCTCTGGGGCTTCATCTTGGGGGTTGCGCAGATGCTTGGAGCCAGTGTCATGACTGGGATTGGAACGGCGAGAGCCACCACCTGAGACACAGAACGCAAAAACACCCACAACAGCCACGAGAGGTTAATGCAAAGACCACAACAACGCAAGTGAAACAAGCAGAAAGCACACATGATAAATGCCTAGAGAGAGATTTGATCCCTACGGTAGTACTGCCAAGTGATGCGGAGCTAAGATAGTAGTACGGCTCTTAGACGCGGTAGTACCGTGCAAGATCACCGTAGTACCAGGTGTAGGAGCGGTAGTACGACCTTAGCGTCGTGGCCAGCGCGGTAGTACCGCGTCTGCAGAGCGGTAGTACCGCACGGTACGGTAGTACCACACCTGACGGGCGGTAGTACCGCAAGAGCGGTAGTACCGCACATCGGGCACGGTAGTACCGCATGGCGTCAGATCTGAACAGGTTCAAATCTGGAAAAAGCCCGCGAAACCACGGCGGTACTATGGTTGGACAAAGCTACCACAAGACAGCATATCAAGTATGTTTCCTACGCATCACGACTCTCCTACATCCTACTCTTGCATAGATTTGGCCTAAAATCTCAAGAACAACAAGTTTCTCCCCAAAAACCTAGGAAGCAAGAGAATAGCCAAGAAAAAGAGGGATTTGGGGAAAAACCTTGGTCCATGGCAAGAGGAAGTGGTGGGGAACGATCCCACCGGTCGGAATCCGAGGAGAGTGGCCGGAGACGGAGATCCGGCGAGGGCCTCCGGCGCCGTTCTTGAGAGGGAGAGACGTGGGGAGAGAGACAATGAATGGGTATGGGGAGTTGGAACTCCCCTGCCCGAGTCATAACCCCCCACGCGCCCTTGATGGCGCGGTAGTACCGTGCCCAGACACGGTAGTACCGCACAGCGCGGTACTTCCGTAGTACCGCACCAGAGCGGTAGTACCGTGCTGTGGAGCGGTAGTACCGTGCCTCCCAAAGCGGTAGTACCGCGCCCAGACGTAATAGTACCGTGGGCTCAAGAAGATGCACGTTTTGAGCGCACGAAAAACTGGATCTTTGCACAAACCACTCTAAGCCAACACGACACCACAAGACCACGCAACACACAAAACCAGAAAGACACCACCTCTCCAAAAGAGAGGGCGGTGGCCGTAGCCACCTATGTTTGAGTCAATTGGTATGGCACCGCGAAGAATTATCCTTGGGTCCATGACCAAAACTCGTCTTTGAAGCACAAGTACCATCAAACATGGCTAATTTGAAAGACTTGATTGATTTATGCATAATGGGGGAGGGAGAGTTCATTGAGAGAACATCACTCCCCCTATGTCCATGTCTACATCTAAATAGGACAACACATTGAGTATGGTGGGGTGTGCAAGGGTTCAAGCAACATTGCTCGAATCGATGATATTTAGCTCATGCCTTAACTCGCGAAATCTTGCTTCGTCCAAGGGCTTCGTGAAGATATCTGCAAGGTTATCATGAGTGTTGACGTAGTTGAGCTCGATCTCCCCTCGCCTAATGTGATCCCAGATGAAGTGATATCGGATCTCAATATGCTTCGTCTTGAAGTGTTGCACCGGGTTGAGAGAGATCTTGATGGCACTTTCATTGTCACACCAAAGAGGCACTTTGTCACAAGTGACACTGTAATCCTTTAAAGTTTGCCTCATCCATAAGAGTTGTGCACAACAACTACCGGCCGCCACATACTCCGCTTCGGTGGACGAGAGAGACACACAACTTTGCTTTTTGGAAGACCAACTTACCAAAGAGCAACCAAGGAATTGGCACCCTCCGGAAGTGGACTTCCTATCCACTTTGTCTCCCGCCCAATCAGAATCCGAGTACCCTACAAGCTTGAAGTTTGATCCTCTTGGGTACCATAAGCCAAAGTTTGGGGTATGAGCCAAATATCGAAAGATTCGTTTGACTGCCACATAGTGACTTTCCTTAGGTGCGGCTTGAAACCGTGCACAAATTCCCACACTCAACATGATGTCCGGTCTAGATGCACAAAGGTAAAGCAAGGATCCAATCATGGAACGATATACCTTTTGATCCACCACTTTACCATTGGGATCTAAGTCAAGTTGGCACTTGGTGGGCATTGGAGTGGAAGCCGGCTTGACGTCACTTAGCTTGAATCTCTTGAGCATGTCTTGAGTGTATTTGGATTGATTGATGAACTTCAACTCTCCCATGGAGGACTTCTCTTCTTTGCTTCACTTCGAACCCTAGAAAGAACTTAAACTCTCCCATGGAGGACATCTCGAACTTTGAGGTCATGAGAGCGGCAAATTCCTCATTGAAAGCTTTGTTAGGAGAACCAAAGATAATATCATCAACATATAATTGGCACACAAACAACTCCCCTTTGACCTTCTTAGTAAAAAGAGTGGGGTTGATTAGCCCAAACCACGGTCTTGTAACAACTCGGTAAGGTGGTCATACCACGCACGTGGGGCTTGTTTAAGGCCATAGAGTGCCTTATCGAGTTGATACACATGATCGGGAAAGTAGGGATCCTCGAACCCGGGGGGTTGCTTGACGTAAACCAATTCATTAATGGGACCATTAAGAAAAGCACTCTTCACATCCATTTGTTGTAACTTAAAGTTATGATGAGAAGCATATGCAATCAACATGCGAATGGATTCAAGACGAGCAACGGGAGCAAAGGTTTCACCGTAGTCGATACCCTCGACTTGGGAGTAGCCTTGTGCTACCAAACGAGCCTTGTTGCGAATGATGATTCCATGGGCATCTTGCTTGTTCTTAAATATCCACTTGGTTCCTATGACATTGTGATTTCCGGTCGGTCTTGGCACCAATCTCCACACTTTGTTGCGCTCGAAGTTGTTGAGTTCTTCATGTATGGCATTGAGCCAATCCGGATCTTCTAGCGCCTCATAGACCTTGTGGTGTTCCACACAAGAGACAAACGCGTGATGCTCACAATAATTTGCTAATTGTCTACGAGTGCTTACCCCCTTTCTTAAGCTTCCAAGCACATTCGTCATGAGATGATCCTTGGTGGAGAGCTTGGAAGCAACCTTGGCGGCACGACGCTCTAATTCCTCCTCGGTGGTGAGTTGAGGAGCGGTTACTTGATCATCTTGAGCGCCATCATGAACTTGTTCTTGACCTAGAACTTGCTCGGGGGAGAGAACTTGACCTTGGGCATCACTTGGTGTGTCCACACCGTCTTGAGTATGATCATGCCCTTGGTCTTGTTCATGAGGTTGAGGGCCTTCACTTTGTTCTTCGGAAGCGTGTGGGCCTTGGGTTGGTGATGGCTCCACTTGAGTGGAGCATTGTCCTTCTCCGTCGGCCACAAGGGGTTCCTCAATGGGTAGGATAAAACCAACACCCATTCTTCTTATGGCTTGAGGAGGAATTTCATCACCTACATCACAAGTGCCACTTTGGTCCACTTGGGAGCCGTTATTCTCATCAAACTCCACGTTACACGTCTCCTCAATAAGTCTCGTGGATTTACTGAGGACAGTGGTAAGCATGAGAGTTTGTAGCATAACCAAAAAATATGCCCTCATAAGCTCTAGCCTCAAATTTAGACAACCGAACACCTTTCTTGAGAATGAAACACTTACACCCGAATACCCGGAAGTACTTGAGGTTGGTCTTGTTACCAGTGACTATCTCATATGGAGTCTTGTTCAAGCCCTTGTGGAGGTAGAGCCAATTTGATGCATGACACGCGGTGTTGATGGCTTCGGCCCAAAAGTTGTACGAAGACTTGAACTCCGCCATCATGGTCCTTGCCGCATCCATCAACGTCCGGTTCTTCCTCTCCGCAACACCGTTTTGTTGAGGGGTGTAGGGTGCGGAATATTGATGCTTGATTCCCTCGTCACTAAGAAACTCATCCAAGGTGTAGTTCTTGAACTCGGTGCCGTTGTCACTTCTTATTGTCAAGATCTTTGCATTGTGTTGACGTTGTGCTTCATTTGCAAAGTCAATGACGGTTTGTTGGGTCTCGCTCTTCCTCTTGAAGAAATACACCCACGTGTACCTTGAGTAGTCATCCACAATCACCAAGCAATACTTCCTACCTCCAAGACTATCGAAGGATGGAGGCCCAAAGAGATCCATGTGAAGGAGCTCTAAAGGCCTCTTTGAATAAATGATAGTCGTGGGAGGGTGAGCCTTCTCGTGTAGCTTTCCTTCGATACAGGCACTGCAAGCACGATCTTTAGCAAAACTAACATTCGTTAGTCCACGGACATGGTCCCCCTTGAGGAGACTTTGCAAAGATCTCATATTGACATGGGCTAAACGGCGATGCCAAAGCCATCCCACATCAACTTTAGCCATTAGGCATGTCGCGGTCTTAGTGGGTCGCTCCGAAAAGTTAATCACATATAGACCGTTCTCGACATGCCCAACAAAAGCTACTTTAAGAGTCTTGCTCCACAAGAGGGACACGGTATCGATATCAAAGAAAGTGGCAAAGCCCATGATAGCAAGTTGACGAACGGAAAGTAAATTGTATGCAAGGGACTCAACAAGCATGACCTTCTCGATCGTGAGATCATGAGAGATGACCACCTTGCCAGGTCCCAATACCTTAGAAGATGAGGCGTCACCCCACTCGACATTGGTGGGCATAGATGGAACCTTGTGCACGTCCACCACCAAGTCCTTGCTTCCGGTCATATGATTTTTAGCTCCGCTATCGAGCAACCATGATCCCCCACCGGAAGCAAACACCTACAAGAGATCAATGCTTGGTTTTAGGTACCCATTTTGTAATGGGTCCTTTGATGTTAGTAACAAGGGTTTTTGGAACCCAAATAGACCATTCAATGTATTCATGAAGAGAACCAACAAATTTGGCATAAACATGCCCATCACTAGCACGACATAACACATAAGAAGGGTTAAAATCGCCGGCTTTGTTGAGAGGGGTGGCATTGCCCTTCTTGACATTGTTCTTCTTCTTCTCCTCGGGGGCACTCTCTCCCTCCCTCACAAAGGTTTGCATGAGGGGAGGAGGTCGTTTGGTCTTGTCATTCTTCTTCTTGTTCTTGGAGTCGGGCACGTACCCAACCCCTTCCTTGGCCACACCTCCCTTTTGGTTGATCAAGAGATCATTGAGGTTCTTCTTGCCTTGTATGCAAGTCGCAAGACCTCTCTCAAGTTGCTCCTTCAACTTCGCATTTTCCTCAACAAGATGTATATGCTCACAACACGGGTTAGTAGCATTTGCATTATCAATTAAAACCATATGAGGAAAAGTTGCTTTCTCCTTAGTTAGCTTCACTTGGAGTTGATCATGAGACTCCTTGAGACTAGCGTGAATACCCTTCAAGGCCTTGTGGGCCTTGTCAAGTATATCAAACTCCTCTTTGAGTCTAGCAAGATCAACCCCGAGTTTGGCCTTCTCGGAATTTAGCACATGAGAAACAATGAGGACATGATCATAATCTTTCTTTAACTTAGCATGATCAACATTGTGTGACTCCTCAAGAGCCAAACGAAGACCACGCTCTTCCTCAAGAGCATTGGAAAGATCTGAAATCTCATCGGCATAGTCACGACTATGCCCTTCCATCTTAGAGATGGTGTCTTCGTGAGCCTCAATCATGTCATTGGCTTCACCAAGTTGTTCCAAGAGAGCAACAAAGTGCTTCTTGGATTTTCCCTTGAGTTTGCCCATAAAGGCCTCAAACTCGTTAGCCTCCACATTAGCTCCCTCAAGTTCATTAATGCTATCTGTCGGGGAAGGATGATTAATGATGGTAGTTTTGATGTTGGAGGTTACCTTGTTGGTGGCTTTAGCCATGAGGCACTTTGCGGTGATGCTCTCATTGGGTGAGTCGAAGAGAGACACCCGTGACGTTGTTGCAATGGCAACGGAGGCCATGGCAACCGACTCACCATCTTCATCATCCTCATTGTACTCTTCTTGCACAACCAAAGCCTTGGGAGGAGTCTTCTTGGTGAAGTTGTTCTTGTTGGGGAATGACTTGGCCTTGTCCTTTCGGATGAGCTTGCCACCATTGTCTTCCCTCTTCTCATACGGGCATTCTGCAATGAAATGACTCACGTTGCCGCAATTGTAGCAAGTCCTTACACGTTGCTTGCCCCTTGTGCCACTCGAGTTGCTTTTGCTAAAGTTTGGCCTCGAGTTTTTCTTGCTCCAAAATTGCCTTGAAGCAAGTGCCATGTGTTCATGATATGCATACTTCATATCTTCGGGGTTGCTCTCCTCTTCTTCCTCTTCTTCTTCTTCCACGGTGAGCTTGGCCTTCAATGCTAGGTTAGGCTTCTTTGCCCGTTGAGAACGGAGCACCGCATTGTCGGCGGTCTTGTCCAAAATGTTCATGGCCACAAACTCATCCAACACTTCGCTTGAGGTCAAAGTGTGGAAGTCCGGTCTTTGGCGAATGACGGAGGACATGGCCTTGTGATAGGGCATCATTGCCTTGAGGAATTTTCGCTTGATCCAATTGTCATCCGTGTTCTTGCTCCCGTGATCTTGTAGAGACACCGCGAGTTTGGTTACTCTCCGATAAAGCTCACGAGGTTCTTCATCTTCTTTCATTGCAAACTCATCGGCCTCATCTTGAACCACTTCATAATTGGAGCGTTGAATGCTTGCGCTTCCCCGGTAGAGAGAGACAACACAATGCCATGCATCTTTGGCCAAGGCAAAGGGACGAAGATGAGGTAGGTCTTCGGGTGGAATTGCATCTTGAATGATGAAGAGAGCATTCTCATTGAATTGATTATCCGCGGCTTCTCGAGGAGTGAAGTTGCTTGGATCATGCGGATAAAAACCTTCTTTAATGATTCTCCAAAGGTTAGTGTTCACATGATTTAAATGACGTTTAAAGCGGTAAACCCAAGAATCAAAGTCCTCATTTTTCACAATCTTAGGAGGAGGACCGGCATGATTCAAATGAGTGGAAGGAATCGGTCCACCATAAACAAGTGGTGGTTCCACATGGGCAAAGATGCCGGTGCCATTCTTACCACTAGAAGAAGGAGCCTTTTCACTACTAGCTTCCCCCTTGTCGGGGATAGCATCCGTCACCTTGTTGGCGGGATCACCCACTTTCAACGGTGCGGTGGATAGTTTAAGCCCCTCAAGAAATTTAGTAAACATGCTCTCAACTTCGGTCGTCATGGAGGTTTTCAATGTCTCCAAGGCCACATTGAACTCCTCACGAGAGATCGAGGTTCCCCCATCGCCCGTAGATGAGATAGGATTCACAACGGAGTGTTCCTCCGCACCGTCTACGGTATCAACCATATTCTTTGGACGGTAAAGTCCTTAATAAAGAGATGAGGCTCTGATACCAATTGAAACGATCGATATGGTTGACTAGAGGGGGGGTGAATAGGCAACTAACAAATTTTAGCTTTTCTTTAGCAATTTAAACTTTGCATCAAAGTAGGTTGTCTAAATATGCAACTAGATGAGCAACCTATATGATGCAACACGAATAGGAACACAAGCAAGCAAGATATATGAAACAAATAAGCTACACAAGTAAAGGCACGAGATAACCAAGAGTGGAGACGGTGGAGACGAGGATGTGTTGCCAAAGTTCCTTCCCTTTGAGAGGAAGTACGTCTCCGTTGGAGCGGTGTGGAGGCACAATGCTCCCCAAGAAGCCACTAGGGCCACTGTAATCTCCTCACGCCCTCACACAATGCGAGATGCCGTGATTCCACTATTGGTGCCCTTGGAGGCGGCGACCGAACCTTTACAAACGAGGTTGGGGCAATCTCCACAACTCAATTGGAGGCTCCCAATGACACCACGAAGCTTCACCACAATGGACTATGGCTTCGCGGTGACCTCAACCGTCTAGGATGCTCAAACACCCAAGAGTAACAAGATCTGCAAGGGATTAGTAGGGGGAATCAAATATCTCTTGGTAGAAGTGTAGATCGGGGCCTTCTCAACCACTCCCGAGCAAGTCAACAAGTTTGGTTGGCTAGGGAGTGAGATCGGGCGAAAATGGAGCTTGGAGCAATAATGGAGCTTTAATGGTGGAAGAGGAAAGTCAACGGGAAAGGAGACCCCTTATATAGTGTGTGGAAAAGATCCAACCATTACCCACCAACCAGCCCGCGGCCAGCGGTACTACCGTGCCTGGCCAGTGATACTACCGCAAGGTCGCGCGGTACTACTGCTTGCAACCAAGCGGTACTACCGCACGGCTGTGCGGTACTACCGTACCGACCCACGGTACTGCCGCAACCCCAGCACAGAAACAGACGCACAGAAGCTGGGGGCGGTACTTCCGCATGCGTGGTACTGTCGCGCCCCCCATGCGGTACTACCGCAAGGCAAAAGTCCCAGCCAGGGGGAAGGGAAACTTCCATGCCTACTTCCGCAAAAAAACAGAAGTAGCAAAAACCCGACACAGTAATACTGCCGAGGGGCGGTACTACTGCCTGACCGCATAGCACGGTACTACCACACGGCGAAAGCGGTACTACCGCAGCAGGTGCGGATGTAAAAAATTACATCCGCTCCTACTACCGCAAAGAGGCGGCACTAGCCTGGTGGGCAGCGGTAGTGCGGCTCCAGGGGAGCGGTACTACCGTGGGCACCAGCGGTACTACCGCGCCACCGCGCGGTACTACCGTGGATGCCTACGGTACTACCGTTGATCCAGGAGCAGTACTACCGCAACCACAACAGCAGCCAGTCACAGGAGGCAGGAAAACGGAGGAAGCTCCAAGGAAGAAGGAGGGGATAAAAGGAGACGTGTACATGATGATTCCACCCAAACCTTTCCAACGCGGACCCCCTCTTAATAGTACGGCTTTCCTACGACTCAAATCCACCAAAAAGAAATGTAGAAAAGACGCCGTCTTCGTCAGTCTTCGAGGGGCATCCAATCGTCTTGTGCCTAGCAAAGAAGTGTCTGGAATACTCATGGCACACGATTAGTCCGCAAATGCGTTGTCATCAATCACCAAAACACTTAGGGATAAATATGTCCTTACAGTCTTCAAGTGACTTCCGAACCTTCACAAACTTGGTCACTCGGCGATCCACAATTCCTCTTGGATGCTCTAGACCATGACGCCTAACCATCTGGAAGAAGCACAGTCTTCAAAGGTAACAAGCGTCGGATCCACGTAGGATCAATCTCTTTAGTGATGCTCAATCACTTTGGGTTTGTAGTTGATTGGGTTTGGATTTTCCTCACTTGATGATTTTCGCTCAAAGTCCTCGGAGGATGGGATGCTCTCAAATGACAAGTGTTAGTTTTTCTCGGAGCAGCCAACCAGCTAGTGGTTGTAGGGGGCGGCTATTTATAGCCTAGGGAGCAGCCCGACATGATAAGACATAAATGCCCTTCAATGATATGACCCTTAGGTGGATAGATATTTTGGGATAGCTGGCGCATAGCACAGCTGTAGGATCGAAAGTATGTCTAGAGGGGGGTGATTAGACTACTTGACCAAATAAAAACTTAACCTTTTCCCAATTTTAGTTCTTGGCAGATTTTAGCTATTTTGGAACAAGTCAAGCAATCATCACACAATTCAAGCAAGCATGCAAAGAGTTTATGGGCAGCGGAAAGTAAAGCATGCAACTTGCGAGAATATAAAGGGAAGGGTTTGGAGAATTCAAATGCTATTGGAGACACGGATGTTTTTCCCGTGGTTCGGATAGGTGGTGCTATCCTACATCCACGTTGATGGAGACTTCAACCCACGAAGGGTAACGGTTGCGCGAGTCCACACAGGGATCCACCCAAGGGCAACGGTTGCGCGAGTCCACGAAGGGCTCCACCCACGAAGGGTCCATGAAGAAGCAACCACCCACAAAGGGTCCACGAAGAAGCAACCTTGTCTATCCCACCATGGCCATCGCCCACGAAGGACTTGCCTCACTAGCGGTAGATCTTCACGAAGTAGGCGATCTCCTTGCCCTTACAAACTCCTTGGTTCAACTCCACAAGCTTGTCGGAGGCTCCCAAGTGACACCTAGCCAATCTAGGAGACACCACTCTCCAAGAAGTAACAAATGGTGTGTAGGTAATGAACTCCTTGATCTTGTGCTTCAAATGATAGTCTCCCCAACACTCAACTCTCTCTCATAGGATTTGGATTTGGTGGAAAGAAGATTTGAGTGGAAAGCAACTTGGGAAGGCTAGAGATCAAGATTCATATGGTAGGAATGGAATGTCTTGGTCTCAACACATGAGTAGGTGGTTCTCTCTCAAAACAACTGAGTTGGAATGATGTGTGTGTTCTGATGGCTCTCTCATCGAATGAGAAGGAGGTGGAGGGGTATATATAGCCTCCACACAAAATCCAACCGTTACACAGTTTTCCAATCTCGGTGGGACCGAATCAATAAACTCGGTCGGACCGAAAATGTAAACCTAGTGACCGTTAGGAATTTCGGTGGGACTGACATGCAACTCAGTAGGACCGATTCGGTTAGGGTTTGGGCATAACGTAATCTCGGTGAGACCGATTACACAAACTCGGTGAGACCGAGTTTGGTAATTAGCTAACCAGAGAGTTGGTCAGGCAAATTCGGTGGGACCGATTTGCTCTTTCGGTGAGACCGAGTGGAACTCGGTGAGACCGAAAAGTTACAAAGGGGAAACACTGAGTTTACATTGCAATCTCGGTGGGACCGATTCGCTCTTTCGGTGGGACCGAAAAGTTACGAAAGGGAAACAGAGAGTTTGCAACCCCATCTCGGTGGGACCAAGATCCTTATCGGTAGAACCGAATTGCTAGGGTTTGGCAGTGGCTAATGACAATTGAAACTCGGTGGCGCCGGATAGGAAGAATCGGTAGGACCGAGTTTGCCTTAGAGTTTAGGTCATATGTGGATATGGGCAAGTAGTTGAGGGTTTTGGAGCATATCATTAAGCACATGAAGCAAGAGGCTCATTAAGCAACACCCCATCCCTCCTTGATAGTATTGGCTTTTCCTATGGACTCAATGTGATCTTGGATCACTAAAATATAAAATGAAGAGTCTTGAGCTTTTGAGCTTGAGCCAATCCATTTTCCTTAGCATTTTGAGGATTCCACTTTCATATCCATGCCATGCCAATCATTGAGCTTTCCTGAAATAATCATCTTGGAATAGCATTAGCTCAATGAGCTATATGTTGTTATGAATTACCAAAACCACCTAGGGATAGTTGCACTTTCAATCTCCCCCTTTTTGGTAATTGATGACAACATATAGATCAAAGCTTCGACAAATGATAATAAGCATGAAGTATATCGTTGCTTTGAGAAGTATGTGATAAGTAAGAGCTCCCCCTAAATTTGTGCATATTTAAAATTTGCTTTGGACTGCAAATGCACAAAGAGTTAGAATCATGGGTTACTCTTCCATGTCACATACATCTTGGTGGAGCGCTCAAAATGATAAGATTGAAATACATGCACTCATCACCAAGAATAGTGAATGATCACAAGTGATAGATAGAAAGATAATATTTAAGCAAGCATTAAGCAAACATTAAGTGTAGCTTATGATCAAACACATGATCATCGATGTCTCACAAACATAAGGGTAGTATCAAGCACTCAAAAGCAGAAAAGGTTCGAAAAACCACCAAATAAAACAAGAGAGAAAAGCAACACTCTCTCTCTCTTGAAGCCTATGATCTATACATCTTCTCCCCCTTTGGCAACAAGTTACCAAAAAGTTCCTAGAAAATGCATAGCACTAGATCGACGCTCAGGCTTGATCTTCAGGTGGTGGTGGAGTCCGAATCACTCCAAGGACGAAGGCTTCTGTAGATGTTGAAGTAGTCGCTGGAGTTGGAGCTGAGGTAGACGCTGGAGCTGAGGCTGTGGCTGGTGCAGACGTTGTAGCTCTGGTGTCAGCAACTGGCAGTGCAAACGACCTCGGACCTCGTGGCACCCTCGCAAACGCATGAGTCGTGGTCCTGCCTCTCCTCTCATTCATGTCCTCCTGGAGCTGTTCCACTGCAGACTGAACTTCTGTTACCTTGATGTCCAAGTCATAGAACCTCTGTTCCATGATCCTCTCTAAACTCGCCTAGTTCTGAGTCAGGGTGGCTAGACTCTGCTCAATCCGCAGGGTGGACGCAATCAAGTAACCAAGCTGCTCTTGTTTGGTCTTCAAGAAGTACTCAGATGCCTCCGCTTGAGTAGGCATCCTGGCAGCTTTCTCCTTCTTCGCCTTTTCCTTCTTTGCAAATGCTTTTGCAGACGATGGCTCATTCTCTGTCATCACAACTTCATTGTTCTCAAAATCTGGGCGGATGGGCAGGTGTTCCTTATCCAACAAATATATGCCCGTGCCCATCTTGGAGTTGATGAGCTCCTGAATCTGAGGGGCATATCCACAGCTTCTCTTTTGATCTGCAGCTGTCCTCTTAATGGTTTCCACAATGAGACTCATGACCTTGAATTTCTGAGGCACGTCAAAAACATGAAGCAAGTTGATCGCGTGACCTCTGATCATCTTGTAATCTCCAGATTTGGGCAGAAGGGTGTGCCTTAGTATCCAATTGATCGTAGGCAATCCTGAGAGCAGATAGTGCACTGACCCAAACTTGAATGTGTCAAGAGCTTCATTGGGGATCTCCTTGTACATGTTGGACATGGAGTTATGGTCCATCTTCTTCTTGGCATAGATATCCAAGTCCTCATCTTGCTCTTCTGGGGCATTGATGATCTGTGCCCACTCAGCCACTGTAGATTGGTACCTTGTACCCTCAGACATCCAAGTAATCCTGCCATCCGGATAAAAGTGAGCTGTGGAGTAGAACTGCATGATGAGTTCCTCGTTCCACTTTGTGAGCTTCTGCCCAACAAAGTCCTCTACTCCACACGCTCTGAAGCTGTCCTGAACTCCTGGGTAGTGCTCTTCATTCTCCTTGATATAGGTCCAGTCGACCCATCTCATGTCACAAACGATTGGCTTCTTGTCAAGCAAAACAGTCTCATAAAAATCTTGTTGCTCCTTTGTATGAAACCTTTAATCCACGGCAGTCCTTCTCCTAGAAGCATACGGATCTGCTTCTCTCCATTTCCTCAGCCCTGAATCTCTCCTGAGCTTCATATCCTCAGCCACAGGATGAGCATCGTTGTGGTCTGGGATCTTGGGCTTGAGCTTCCTAAGGACACTCTCTTCCTCTTCTTTGATAGCTTCAGGCACTGGGGCCTTGTTCTTTTCTGCGGCAGGTATACTCCTTGTGTTTCTCTTTGGTGCTGTCTTAGGCTTAGGTGCAGCCTTGGGTGCTTCCTTGGGCCTGGATGCAGCTGTTCTTGACCTTATGGCATCTCCCATAAGTTTGGCTGCCTTGGGCGCTGGTGCAGCTGCCTCTTCTTCCTCATCCTCTTCTACCATGATGGAGGCTCTCCCAAGCACTTTGGCTACAGTCTTCTTCACTCTATCATTCCTCTTTTTGCCCTCAGCAGCAATGGGCTCAATGGGAGCAGGTGCAGGCTTCTCAGTTGAGGCTCTAGCCTTTGACATGGGTTGCCTCCCTGCTGGCCTCTTGATTTTCAGGCCTGGCTTTGAGCCTTGAGCTGGCTCAACTCTTTTGGAAGTGGCCTCTTCCTCTGCCACATAGTCTTCATCCTCAGAATCAGACGTTCTCTTCTTCCTTTGACGTGTGGCAGCCTTAGGCAGATTGCTGGGGGTGCTCCTGCTGCCATCATCAGAAGAACTTGAGGGGCTAGTGCCCTCACTCATGACCACTTGCTGCTCTGAGAGGTTCTGGCTGTCACTTTGATCAGACATGTTGCAACTGACTGCTGACCCTGTGAATAGATTATGGAAAAGATAGAGTGGATGAGCATCACAAAAAGCAGAGATTTTTGCAAAAGATTAATTCAACAAACTTAGTTTTAGTTTTCCACAGAAAGCATCTCGGATCTACCGATTTTCAAACTCGGTGACACCGAAGCAGTTTTGGCACCAGAACTGGTGAACTCGGTCAGACCGAGTCACAGTTCGGTGGCACCGAGACTGCTAGGGTTTCACAGAATTCCAAAATCGGTCGCACCGATAAGTTATTCTCGGTCAGACCGAGTTTCACTTGTGCAATGGCAAAAGCCAGATCGGTGGGACCGAGTTTTTCAACTCGGTGGGTCCGAGATGGTTTCGGCGGAAACCTAACCCTAAAATTTTCGAATTAAGCCTAATCTACGAGTTCATTGACTGGATAGGAGTGTTTCAATCGTGGCAAGAATCATGATCATCACAATGTGCTAGGAATCGGAGTGGAGAATAGCACAAAGATCAAGTCCATACCCTAGTTCGGCGTGGACTTGCTACGGCGGCAACGGCGGGGCAGAAATCCGTTGACGGCGGCGGAGACCAGCGACAGGAGGCTGCTGGCGGCGAGAAGACGATCCGGAGACCTCGAAGGCAGAGCAGGCTATCGCGCGGGCGAGGAGGTTTTGGAGAAATTTCCAAAATTCTGCCCGTCACTATATATAGCCCGACCCTGTCGGTGTGACCGAGTGGAACAACTCGGTGGCACCGAGATGCAAAACTGTGTGAAGTTATTGCAACTCGGTGTGACCGAAAAGTTCAAATCGGTTGCACCGAGATCAAAAACCTAGATCAACTTAATGAACTCGGTAGGACCGAAATGGAGTATCGGTCAGACCGAGATTCATAAAGAGGTTTTGGAAGTTTAAGTCTATGACGAATCGGGGACTCCGAGCGCTCCTCACACAGAGTGGTTCAAATCTGACTTGATCAAATTTTGTGATGCAGCATGAATAGAGTTTGAGACGAGAAAAGCATAGATAGCTAGAGGAGGTTCTTAGGCACTCTTGTCCATCCACTTGGCAAAAGAAGATAAAGCCAAACAATCAAAACAACAAGTGGATGTCCTCGAATGAGTAAAATATGCAATCAGCATGCTCACACAATAAGATGGCAAATGAAATATGTGGCAAGGCATGCACAACCAATCCTAGCATCTATCAAGCAATTTGCGATGACTAGGTCATCTATGTATGAGTATATTGACTTAGGAGTCAGGTGAGAACACTTGATCGTAGGTCATACTCATTGTTTAAGCTCAAGTGGGGTTACCACTTTTACATAAAGCATTGTTTTGTTCACATCTTTAGAGTTGCTTTAGCTCAAGTCTTAGAGTAAAGCTCCCCCTAGATGTGATATCCCCCCTAAGAGGGATGAACTAACCTTGGGTTTTGTCGATGATGACTTCATGTAGATATCGAAGATGTGGATGCTCAATGTTGATGTAGATCTCTTGGAGCTATCCATTTGAGTGAGTTGCACTTTCAATACCTACATGGGTTAGTCCCACAAGGAACAAACAAGGATATCCATAGACATAGAGTGATGCACACAAAGATGATGTCCATGAAAACTTTAGGTTACCTTGTCCCTTGTCTTACCAACAAGAGGGTTTGTGACTCCTTGAACTAGTGCAAGATGTGGAAGTTGATTGCACTTGTCCTTGCCAAAATGATAAGAGTGAAGTATGTTGGCGGAGTCACCCTCAAGAACTCTCTAGTTCTTCTTCTTTTGGATCCACATCATCTTGATGGGAATCCTTGGAGTTGTAGTCGTACTTGATGAAGTGGAACTTGGAGTAGTCTTGGGAATCCACTTGAGTAAGGTCTTTGGAGCTTCTTTAAATGCATCAATTTCCTCTTGAAGCTTGTCCTTGCCTTTTTGCTCGTAGTCTTGTGGTGGAAGATCATCTTGAGCTTGTGTCCCCTTGAAAGAAGTATACTTCTCTTGTTGAGGGACAAACTTCGTCTTGGGGTATTGATCTTCTTCCCATTCAACTCCATTGTCATTGAACTTTCGTTCAAAACCAACACCTTGATTCTTCCGGTGCATTCCTTGCTTGCGCACAATTTCCTCGAATTGCTTACTCCCGGCAAGGCTCGTGTACACTCCTTTCTCTATAATTCCCTTCAAAAAACTATTTTCTTGCTCAAGTGTAACTTGGCTAAGAGAATCATTAGTGGAATCAAGAGAACTACTAGAAGCAACAATATTGGATTTAGCATGATCATTGTTACTACTAGAGGAGGAATCTTTCTTGTTAGATTTGACTTGAGGCATGTAAGTGGATAAGAGTAAACGCTTGGCAATGTAAGAAGAACTTTTCTTGCGGAGATCATCATTGATTGCCTTTAAGAACTCATGCTCTTGCTCAAGATTGAGCTTTTCAAAGCGTAGTTTCTCATGAGCTCTTAAAAGTTCTCGGTGATCTTCGAAGATAGTGTCATGAGCTAACTTAAGAGTTTTTAGTTCTTTAGTTAGAGCCTCAATCTTCTCCTTATCATTGTCATTTGTTTTATCTTAATTAGCATGATTAATTGGTCTTTCATCATAGTATTCATCACTAGAGTTGTCACCAATCAAATCATCACCTAACAAGTCATCTTCATCACTATTGAAATCAACATACTCGGGGTGTGTTACCTTAGGACCCTTGGCCATGAAGCATCTTCCAATTCCTTCATTTGGTGAGTCAAATATGTCGTAGGAGTTGGTTGACACAAGTGCTAGACCGGCAACACCTTCATCTTGAGTATCTTCGGAGTCGGAGTGATAACTTCTCTCGGAGTGGCTGTCGGAGTCGGAGCCGGATACCCATTCACCAACATGAGCTTGATGTCTTCGTCTTGTGTAGCTCCTTGATGATTTTTCCTTCCTTTCCGAATCCTTGCTTCTCCGTGAGTATCTTCGTTCATAACGATCATCTCTACTCCTTCTCTCTCTTGGTGGTGATCCTTTGCTTCTTCTTTTTGGAGAATCTTCTATTCTCTTGTAGGGAGCCGTACACTCATTGGAATAGTGTCCGGGTCTTCCACAATTGTAACAGTTCCGCTCTCGACTAGAAGATCTTTTGTCATTGTAGGACCTTGACTTGGAGCTTCTATCTTTGCTTCTATTCTTGTAGAACTTGTTGAAGTTCTTCACCATTAAGCTCAATTCTTCATTGAAGTCTTGTTTCTCACTTGATGATGTAGGGGCTTCACATGAGGCTTTATAGGCACCACTTGATTTGTTGTGAAGTTCCTCTTTATCCTTAAGTGACATCTCATGAGCAACAATTCTTCCAATCACCTCCGTTGGCTTGAGATCTTTGTAATTGGGCATCATTTGGATCAATGTGCACACGGTATCATATTTTCCATCCAAGGCTCTTAGGATCTTCTTGATGATGAATTTATCGGTCATCTCTTCACTTCCTAAGCCGGCAATCTCATTTGTGATGAGAGCAAGCCTAGAGTACATTTCGGCGACACCTTCACCATCCTTCATCTTGAACTTGTCAAGTTGGCTTTGAAGCACATCCAACTTGGATTCCTTGACGGAGTCGGTACCTTCGTGCATATCAATCAAAGTGTCCCAAATTTCCTTTGCATTCTCAAGGCGGCTGATTTTGTTGAATTCTTCGGGGCACAATCCGTTGAAGAGAATATCACAAGCTTGAGCATTGTATTGCAACATCTTCAACTCATCCGTGGTAGCTTCACGGTTTGGTTCTTTCCCATCAAAGAAGTCACCTTGCAAACCAACACACACAATAGCCCAAACGGCGGGGTTATGTCCAAGAATATGCATTTTCATTTTATGCTTCCAACTAGCAAAATTAGTACCATCAAAGTAAGGACCTCTACGGTGATAATTTCCCTCGCTAGACGCCATACTCTCCTAGGTTGTGAAACCAAGGCTATGACCACCAAAAGCTATGGAGATCAAGCAAATGGAGACCAAAGCTCTGATACCACTTGTAGGATCGAAAGTATGTCTAGAGGGGGGTGATTACACTACTTGACCAAATAAAAACTTAACCTTTTCCCAATTTTAGTTCTTGGCAGATTTTAGCTATTTTGGAACAAGTCAAGCAATCATCACACAATTCAAGCAAGCATGCAAAGAGTTTATGGGCAGCGGAAAGTAAAGCATGCAACTTGCGAGAATATAAAGGGAAGGGTTTGGAGAATTCAAACGCTATTGGAGACACGGATGTTTTTCCCGTGGTTTGGATAGGTGGTGCTATCCTACATCCACGTTGATGGAGACTTCAACCCACGAAGGGTAACGGTTGCGCGAGTCCACACAGGGCTCCACCCAAGGGCAACGGTTGCGCGAGTCCACGAAGGGCTCCACCCACGAAGGGTCCACGAAGAAGCAACCACCCACAAAGGGTCCACGAAGAAGCAACCTTGTCTATCCCACCATGGCCATCGCCCACGAAGGACTTGCCTCACTAGCGGTAGATCTTCACGAAGTAGGCGATCTCCTTGCCCTTACAAACTCCTTGGTTCAACTCCACAATCTTGTCGGAGGCTCCCAAGTGACACCTAGCCAATCTAGGAGAGACCACTCTCCAAGAAGTAACAAATGGTGTGTAGGTAATGAACTCCTTGCTCTTGTGCTTCAAATGATAGTCTCCCCAACACTCAACTCTCTCTCATAGGATTTGGATTTGGTGGAAAGAAGATTTGAGTGGAAAGCAACTTGGGAAGGCTAGAGATCAAGATTCATATGGTAGGAATGAAATGTCTTGGTCTCAACACATGAGTAGGTGGTTCTCTCTCAGAACAAATGAGTTGGAATGATGTGTGTGTTCTGATGGCTCTCTCATCGAATGAGAAGGAGGTGGAGGGGTATATATAGCCTCCACACAAAATCCAACCGTTACACATTTTTCCAATCTCGGTGGGACCAAATCAATAAACTCGGTCGGACCGAAAATGTAAACCTAGTGACCGTTAGGAATTTCGGTGGGACTGACATGCAACTCGGTAGGACCGATTCGGTTAGGGTTTGGGCATAACGTAATCTCGGTGAGACCGATTACACAAACTCGGTGAGACCGAGTTTGGTAATTAGCTAACCAGAGAGTTGGTCAGGCAAACTCGGTGGGACCGATTTGCTCTTTCGGTGAGACCGAGTGGAACTCGGTGAGACCTAAAAGTTACAAAGGGGAAACACTGAGTTTACATTGCAATCTCGGTGGGACCGATTCGCTCTTTCGGTGGGACCGAAAAGTTACGAAAGGGAAACAGAGAGTTTGCAACCCCATCTCAGTGGGACAGAGATCCTTATCGGTAGAACCGAATTGCTATGGTTTGGCAGTGGCTAATGACAATTGAAACTCGGTGGCGCCGGATAGGAAGAATCGGTAGGACCGAGTTTGGCTTAGAGTTTAGGTCATATGTGGATATGGGAAAGTAGTTGAGGGTTTTGGAGCATATCATTAAGCACATGAAGGAAGAGGCTCATTAAGCAACACCTCATCCCTCCTTGATAGTATTGGCTTTTCCTATGGACTCAATGTGATCTTGGATCACTAAAATATAAAATGAAGAGTCTTGAGCTTTTGAGCTTGAGCCAATCCATTTTCCTTAGCATTTTGAGGGTTCCACTTTCATATCCATGCCATGCCAATCATTGAGCTTTCCTGAAATAATCATCTTGGAATAGCATTAGCTCAATGAGCTATATGTTGTTATGAATTACCAAAACCACCTAGGGATAGTTGCACTTTCAACAGCAACAGTCGGAAATTTGAGTATCAAATTCCTCAGGGTTATCATGTTCCTCACTGTGTAGGCAATCCGCACTGGCAAATTCCTAACTCCTTAGTCAGAACAAATTCCTCGGAGACCAGAAGAACTTCGTCTCTGTCACTGAGGAATATGACTGAACTGTATGAGATTTCCAATGGCTTCACTCGAAGGGATTGGTAGGTGTAGGATTTTGAGTTGAGCATCACATGGAAATTTTTCCTTAGTATTTTCTCGACCCCCTTTAACAGTACGGTGTTTCCTATGACTCAAGAAAGAGAAAAAGGAACTACAAAAACAAAAGTCTTCATGCTTCATGTTCCTCAAATGAATGCCAAGTCTTCAAAGGTCACACCAATTTCTTCACTTTCAAAGTCTTCAGAAATTCTCAGTCTTCAGTCAAAGAACTTCATTTTTTAGGGGTCGACTTTTTCTGTAAATATCAAACTCCTCATAGACTTATAGACCTGTGTACACTCATAAACACATTAGTCCCTTAACCTATAAGTCTTCAATACACCAAAATCACTAAGGGGCACTAGATGCACTTACAATCTCCCCCTTTTTGGTGATTGATGACAATATAGGTTAAGTTTTCAACGGGGATAAACATATGAAGTGTAAATACTGATATTGAGGAATTTGATTGCAAGATATAGAAGAACTCCCCCCTGAAGATGTGCATAGTGAGGAATTTGCTTTTGAAGCATTGCACACTTTGTAGAATAGAATAATGGAGATCTCCCCCTATATCTTGTAATTCATACACACATTTGACATATCATAATGAAGAATTTGAAATGCATGATGAAATATGGTGACTGATGTAATTCAGCATGCGTGCATTAACATATATGAGGAATAAGCATGCAGAAAAATGCATCAAGAGTATCAGAGCACCATCAGGTTTAAGTTTACAACTCGATCCAATAAAGTTTTAGAAGAACGAGAGTTGTAACTTTATAAAAAACGCCCATATAGACAGACCCGCTTGAAGACTAACTCAAAATTCTCCCCATTTGTCATCGAATGACCAAAAGAATCGAAAATGAGGACTAACTCCCCTGAAGAAGATCAAGTTGATGAAGGAGCACCAGCGTTGTTGGGGGCGTTTGTCGTGGAAGGGCCTGCTGGAGTGTCGTCCAAGTCTTCATACTCGTTGGTATCGCGTGATGAAGAATATGAGCTGGACACCAAATAAGGAACCTTGACCTTCTTGAATTTCTTCGGTGGAGGTGCAGACCAGTCAAAATCTTCCTTAAGACCCATTTTCTTGAGATCTTCTTCACCATACAGATGTGATAGAATAGCCCAGGTGCGACCGAAGACTTCGTGGAGGTAGTAATGGTTTTTCTTCACTGCATTGTGTGTAGCAGTCATGTTGTGAAGAAATGAACCAAACTAACGCTTAACCCATTTATGGTTTCGATCCACCTTCTGGTGAAGACTAAGCAGAAGCTCACGGTTAATCATCACACGAGGAGCAGTGGCTTGATGAGTGGACTTGGGTGCATTGGCAGCAGAGTCATGTGTGGCAGAGTCATCATTGGTGGAATAAGATGCAACTTTGCGAAACTGACCATCCAATGGACGAATGCCTTCATCAATGACAGTAGGAGCCTTGCCCTTTTCATCAGTTGAAGTAAAAGCCTGCTTGAGGACTTCAATCGGGGGCAGATAGCTAAGGTGATTCTGAAAATCAGCCTTGTAGTTGAGTGAAGACCTTGTCCTGAGGAATCTCATAATCCAAGGTACATAAGGTTTCAGCTCAAATGGAGAAAGTGCAGCATTTGCCAGAGTCCTCATGAAGAAATCGTGATAATTGATAGGAATGCTATGAATGATGTTGAATAGCAGATTCTTCATGATCCCAACTATTTCCTCATCAGATGAGTCGTGGCCTTTGATGGGACTCATTGTCCTCGTCAGAATGCGATAGACGGTTCTGGGCACATAGAGTAAATCCTTCATGAGGAATTTGGTCCTTGGGGCTTGACCGGGCTTCAAAGGCTTCATTAACACTTGCATGTAATGAGCTGTGAGTTCTGGTTCATGATACAGGCAGCGAGATCCTTCACTGGGTGGACTGATGGGCAGGGCGTGAAGCAATTCAGAGGTCGGTGCCTTATAGTGAGTATTTTCGGTCATCCATTCCAAGACCCAGGTGTTGATATCTTCAGGATCACCTGTGATATGAAATGTAGCGTAGAACTGAAGGATAAGCTCTTCATTCCAATCAGCAATGTCAGAGCAAAAGTTGAGGAGGCCTGCATCATGAAGAACACTGAGCACATGAGAGAAGCAAGGTAATAATTCCATGTCCACGTGAGGAATATGCTCATGGTAGAAGATTTTGTCTTTGTTGAAAAGCAGTGAAGAATAGAAGTTGGCCTGGCTTGCAGTCCAGAAACGCTTCCTCCTTAGACGAGCAGAGTCATAAGGAGTATAGTCAGTGAAGAACACGTGCTCGCCGAAGAAATCATCAGCCTTGAATTTCTACTTCTTTGAGAATGGATACTTTGGCTTGGGTGAGGAGTGTCAGTCAATTGCATCACAACCTCCGAAATCTCGATCTCAGGTTCCACAGGCTGAGGAATTTCAGGTACTGCTTCAGTGGCATCCTGGGACTTCAATTCTTCATTCACATGATCTTCGGCACTAGTGGCTGGAATTTCTTCATGGACAGACGGTGTGGCATGTGGTTCATCAGATCCCATTTGTACAGTAGTTACTGGGGACTGAGGAATTTGTTGCAATGGTGTGAAGAGTGGAGAGTTGGGGTGCTGACTTTCCCAAAATTCATCACTTAGCACAGGTGTGGTATAGCCAATGTACACATCTTCATCTCCCATTTCTTCAACACCGGCCTCTTCAGCAGTAAACTGAGGCATAGGCGAGGAGACAACTGGTGTTGAAGGGATTGTATCCACTTCAATTTCTTCATCCATCTGCTCTGACGAAGCAGTAGAGGGATTCTCTTCATCGGATTCACTTGGAATCACATATTCTCCATCAAAAGGAACAAGGTCCTTTGATGGCATGGTTGAGATAGGAACAACATCAATTGGATTTGCAAATGAGCTAGTCAGTAGCTTCATCTTCTTCTGAGCTGAAGAATCTAATGCAGTTGATGCCTTCCTTTTCTTCACCGTTGCATGCTCTGCAGCCTTAGTTTTCTTCACATCTGATGCAGATGGAAGGATCGGGGTTGGTGTAGGCGCAGGAGCAGAGGAATTGGGTTGAATTTCTTCATGCGCAACTGATGCAGTTGCCCTGACTTCTTCATTTTCTTCAGGCGCACCACTAGTGGATGCCCTGGCAATTTCATCAGCGGCTGGAATGCAGTCATCAGCCCTGGAACTCACATTTTCTTCAGCAACCTGATTGTCATCAGCGGTGCTGGCATTTTCTTCAGTCGGCTGAGCAGATGCTTCAGCCTGAGGGATTTCCTGTTGCGTTGGGGCTGCAACATTTGAGGTGAAGTTGTCAGCAAGTCTCACAAAACAAACCTTGGCTTCCATCCAATCAGCATGGTATGCGTCAAATTCATCACTGAGTTTCTTGATCTTAGACTGTATATTGACTAGTTCTTCAGTTGTCATAAAGACAACATTTTTCTTCAGGTAGCGCTCCTTTTTGTACTGTGCTTTCTTGATCTGCCTGGCCTTCTCAAACTTCCATTTTTCTTCTTGTATGAAATGAGTCAACATATGACTTTGGCCAGGTGTCAGCTTGAAATCAGGCATGGGAGTATTTGGGTCCTTGTGCCATAAGTCAATGTACTCAAGGATCAACTTTGGATCCAAAAGCAGAGGCACACTTGTGCCCTTGGCTCTAGCGGCCCGGACTTGCCTGTCTCTGATGATTTCTGCTAGTTCTTCATCATCAGCCTCATCATCATCAGAGGGCACTTGGAAAGCAACTTTTTTCTTGTGAGGACTTGGTCGAGGACCTCGTCCAGTAGTGGTCTTCTTCTTCAGAAGAGAGGGAGCAGCTGAGGACTTGGAGCAGGTGAGGAACTTGCAGAGGCTCCTGAGGCAATAGATATGCCTGTGGTCCTTTGGCACGTGGCGAGATGCACAGGTGCTGAGGATTTGGTCGGAGCAGCCGAAAACTTTGGCGGAGGAGCTGAAGATTTTGTAGGAGCAGGAGCAACGTGAGGAATTGGCCGTGAGGGCTTTGAGGAATCTGGCCGTGAGGGCATAGCTGAGGAACTCGGCCGTGAGGGCATTGCTGGTGAAGCACTGGGCTTGTGAGCAGGCTTCTTTGGCATGGCCTTCTTCGGCTTTACAGAGGCCTCAACAGCAGCAATGACAGCAGAGTCTTCGTTGAATTTCCTCACTGCATCTTTTGCTTGTTTGGCCAACTTGGCCTTGCGCTTGGCCCATTCATAAGGATAATCCTCACCACGCTTGAGGCTGGTGGGATCAGCTATTTGACCATGTGCCAATGGAGGTCTTGGCATGGAGGATTTAGTGCAAATTTCTTCATATATTTGGGAGTGACATATCTGTACTCTCTCCACTCTCTTGCCCATCCCCTCTCAATCTTTTGAATGCGCACCTTGCGCTGATTTTTATCTTCCTCAAGGGGTGTGCAGTACCCAGCATAGATGTCCTCAGGTACTTCAAAGGCAGTGTTGACCTCAGGCCTCTTTCCTCCTTTATGTGGCTTCTAACCATCAGCCATTTTCTTCAGTTGAGGAATTTGAACAATTGAATTCTCTGAATAAGTATGCAACTTTTCTTCAAGGAACGCTACAAATGAGTTAAGTTGATGAGAACCTAGTGATTTAGCAGCTGACATGAGTACCTGTGAACAGAGTATAGTTGTGAGGAATTTGGAGAGGTCATATGCGTCCTCAGAAGGTTTTTATAAAGAACAAGTTTGAGGAATTTGACCAGACGAGTCTTGAAGAATTTCACTAAGCGTTCTTTGTCTTAGTTTCCAGAGATGTATAGATCAAAAATCCACACATTTGAGGAATCTTGAAGAATAACATAGCTTAGAGAAACGAATTAAGAACAGATGACATGTGAGGTGTCTTAGTGTGTGAAGATATGAAGAAAAACACCTTTTAGGATTTTGTAGAAATGATTTGAATCAAAGAGGGCAGTAAAAGTAACTTTTAATTACCCTGGACGAAGAACACGAAGAACTGGAATGTGGAGATGTGAAGTTCGTCAGTGCAGATCTTCCACGCCCTAACTTGGCGGAGGAAGACGGCTACGGCGGCAGCGGAGTGAAGATTTCCGCGGCTGGCGCGAGTACGACGGCGATGAGGTCGAGGCGGTGAAGCTTTTCCTCACCGGCGACGATGAAGTAGCGGCGGCGCTAGGTTTTGAGAAGCTCGATCTGGAGAGAGGTCGAGCGGAGTAAAGGAAGTGAGGAAGGGGAAGGGGGTATTTATAGCCACGGCGAAAACTGTTCGCCCGAAGAATTTGGACGATCGTGCCCCTTACCCTTCTCATTCGCTTGACATGTGTCACCCACGTACTGAGAAGTGGAGATCGTGTGCGATTGTGGGTGAATAGATAAGTATATCGTGGGATGCGGAACAGTTTGAGTGGCAAAGCCGAAAATTTGGATAAGATAAGTTTTAACATTGCGTTCGCAATTATTTACAAGGACACAGTGAAGATTTTGAACAAGTTTCAAATAGAACGCACATGAAGAATTTGTGAATAGATTGGGTTGAGTATAGCATAGAGGGGGAAGGGTCCGATCACATTCACTTAGCAGAAAAGCCAACTTGAAAAGATAGCCATAAGTGAATGATGTAGAGGACGTAAACTCATATATATATATAGGACAAATGTTTCCTAAAAGCAGTGGTAGTTACCACCACTTGCGTTTTGTATGTTGTATGTAGTATCTATCAAAACCGAGAGTATGTACGTGTAGTATGTAGTATATAACAATGATTAGGTAGTATATATACTAATTTTTAGGTAGTATGTACCATGTTTTGAGTAAGTTCTTTTTTACGAACAAATATGTACGTATTTCACAAATATAACAAAAACTATGGGCTCATATGCATTTTTTCATGTAGCTTGCTTTGAAATATCTTAGATATAGTATATGAACATATTTAAAATAATAAAATAGTATATATAGTACCACATGGTAGTATACGAGATATGTGGGGTAACTACCACTGGGTGGTAGGATGGATTTTCCCTATATATATATAGCCAATGAAGAAAAACGACGAAAACAGTGAAGACAATGCAAAGTTGAAGAATTTGAACAACTGAGGAATTTCAAAACTGAGGAAAAACTCAAATTGAAGATTTTCAACTTTTGGTGGTGGCGTGACCCACCTTATAAGAATGATGATTTCAGACACCGCGTACAATTGTCGTAGGGTTCTGAGAATCAAATTCTTCGTTAATTTCTTCACACTTAGAGTGTTATTCTTCATTGATTGAAGAAAAACGTTTTCTTCATGTGTTGCACATCTAAGTCATCAATTTTGCATAAGTGTTAGGATGAGTGTCCTTTTCAAAGAACATTCAAAGATTCTAAGATATTTAGCTCACACCGCAACTTGCTAAATCTCTTCTCATCCAAGGGCTTTGTGAAGATATCGGCTAGCTGTTCTTCAGTCTTCACATGCTCAATAGAAATGTCGCCCTTCAACACATGATCACGAAGAAAATGATGACAAATCTGAATGTGCTTTGTCTTCGAGTGCTGAACTGGGTTGTGAGCAATCTTGATGGCACTCTCATTGTCACAGAAGAGAGGCACATTCTTCACGTTGACACCGTAGTCCTTGAGAGTTTGCTTCATCCATAGCAATTGAGCACAGCAAGAACCAGCGGCAATGTACTCAGCTTCAGCAGTAGATAGTGATACTCAATTTTGTTTCTTCGAGGACCAACAGACCAAAGATCGTTCGAGTAAATGACATGTACCAGATGTTGACTTGCGGTCCACATGATCACCAGCATAGTCAGAGTCAGAATATCCAATGAGATCAAAAACCGAGCCCTTGGGGTACCATAATCCAAGTGTTGGTGTGTGAGCTAGATATCGAAGAATATGCTTCATAGCCTTATGGTGTGATTCCTTCGGTGTAGCTTGAAATCGGGCACACATGCAAACACTAAGCATTATATCTGGCCTAGATGCACATAAGTACAATAAGGAACCAATCATGGAGTGGTATACCTTTTGATCAAAGTCAATACCATTTTCATCAGTGGATAGATGGCCATTTGTGGGCATAGGGATTTTGACGCCTTTCCAATCTTGCATGATGAATTTTCTCAGTACATCCTTGAGGTATTTCTCCTGAGATATGAATATGCCATTGCGTTGTTGACGAATTTGAAGACCTAAGAAGAATTTCAATTCTCCCATCATAGACATTTGATATTCTTCACTCATCATATAGGCAAATTCATCACTATAACGTTGGTCAGTACAGCCAAAGATAATATCATCAACATATATTTGGCACACAAACAATTCACCATCATAAGATTTAGTGAAAAGAGTAGGGTCGAGTGAACCAGGTTTGAAGCCTTTCTTCATGAGGAATTCCTTCAAAGTATCATACCACGCCCGAGGGGCCTGCTTGAGGCCATAGAGGGCCTTATTGAGTCTGAAGACTTTGTCAGGATGCTTTGGATCTTCAAAACCTGGGGGTTGAGAAACATATACGTCTTCCTCAAGCTTACCATTGAGGAATGCACTTTTCACATCCATTTGATATAGAGTGATATCATGATGGTTAGCATAAGCAAGTAATATGCGAATAGCCTCAAGTCTAGCAATAGGTGCAAAAGTTTCATCGAAATCAATTCCTTCAACCTGTGTGTAGCCTTGAGCTACAAGTCGTGCCTTATTCCTTACCACTAGGCCATTTTCGTCTTGCTTGTTGCTATAGATCCACTTTGTGCCAATGATATTGTGCTTGCGAGGATCTGGACGTTTGACCAGTTCCCAGACGTTGTTGAGCTCGAACTGATATAATTCTTCTTGCATGGCCTGAATCCACTCAGGCTCCAGAAATGCTTCATCTACCTTAGTGGGCTCTATGATACAAAAGCATAGTGCCCACAAAAGTTAGATAAATGTGAAGCTTTTGAGCGTGTGAGAGGACTTGGTGCTTTAATGTCATAGATGATCTTTTCAACTTGCACTTCTTTTGCAACGCGAGGATGAGCTGGTTATCGTTGAGGAATTTGATCAGCATTTTCTTCAGCACCATTTTCTTCAGTATTTTCTTCAGGTGCATTAGCTTGGCGTTCTTCGTGTTCTGGAATGAATTCTTCGGCAGATTCTTCGGTAGGAATGACATCCTCATTAGCCTTGAACTTGATAGTTTCCTCAGGTGCTGGTTCATCTATCACAGAAGGTAGGTGCTCTCTTTGCAAGCCATTAGTTTCATCAAACCACACATCTACAGTTTCAACAACCTTGTGAAGAACGTTGTTGAAAACTTTGTAGGTGTGCGAGTCCTTTCCGTAACCAAGCATGAAATCTTCATGTGCTTTCGGTGCAAATTTTGAGTTGTGATGAGGATCTCTAATCTAACATTTAGCACCGAAGACTTTGAAATAACTTACATTGGGTTTCTTATCAGTGAGGAGTTCATAGGCAGTCTTCTTGAAGAATTTGTGAAGATATACTCTGTTGATGATGTGGCACGCAGTATCAATTGCCTCAGTCCAGAAACGATGAGGCGTTTTGTATTCATCAAGCATAGTGCGAGCCATCTCAGCAAGAGTCCTGTTCTTGTGCTCCACGACGCCATTCTGCTGAGGAGTATAAGGAGCAGATAACTCATGAGTAATACCAAGTTCATCAAGATAGTCATCAAGACCAGAATTCTTAAACTCAGTTCCATTGTCACTTCTGATGTGCTTGATCTTCACACCAAAGTTGGTTGAAGCCCTCGAGGAAAATCGTTTGAAGACTTCCTGCACTTCGTGTTTGTAAGTAACAATGTGTACCCATGTGTATCGAGAGTAATCATCAACAATAATAAAGACATATTGAGATGCATCATTTGAGACTACAGAATAATGGTTAGGACCGAAGAGATCCATGTGAAGCAATTCAAATGGACGAGTGGTGGTCATGATAGTCTTCACTGGATGCTTAGCCTTTGTCATATTCCCAGCTTCACAGGCTCTGCATAAGTGATCCTTGAGAAATTTGACATTCTCAATGCCAATGGCATGCTTCTTCTTCGCAAGCGTGTGCAAATTCCTCATGCCTGCATGACCAAGTCGGCGATGCCAGAGCCAGCCTTCTGAAGCTTTTGCAAGTAGGCACACGGCTGGTTGTGGTCCTGTAGAGAAATCAATAATATACAGGTCTCCTCTCCTAAAGCCTTCAAAGACTTTGGAATTGTCAGCTTCCATAACCACAACACAACGGTACTTGCCAAAGACAACAACCATATCAAGATCGCAAAGCATTGAGACAGACATGAGGTTGTATCCTAAGGACTCGACAAGCATGACTTTGTCCATGTGTCGATCCTTTGTGATCGCAACCTTACCTAGACCCAATACCTGACTTTTGCCTTTGTCAGCGAAGATGATATGCTTCAGATGTGATGGTGATAAGGGAGCATCCATCAATAGATTCTTGTCACCAGTCATGTGATTTGTACATCCACTATCGAGGACCCACTCAGTGGCTTTGGGTTGATCATCTTGCAGATGAATTAGTGCAACTTACTAACTCATATACTTCATCAGTGAAGAATATGACATCAATTCATCAGATCAATTTCATCAAGCAACAGAACAGATAAAGCGGTATGAGGACGTGAGAAATGAAAGTTCATTTCTTCATGATTAGCCTGCGTCCTTTCAGGCACACTCAGGTCTCCAGCAAATTCTTCAGACGATTACGTACGTCTGGAGACCTGACCCTGCAGAAGAGATTAGTTCTTTTTCTTCACCACCCACATCTGAAGGGGTGGCAAAGGGTTCATCACTCTGCGAGCTCCATACGAGAAAGGTGGCATAGAAGCCGGTCCATTCTGTTTCACATAAGAGGAGTTAGGATAAGCATATGATTATGCAGAGAAATTTTTCGAGGACTTATGAACATAATGATTAGAAGAATACTGCTCATATTCATAGCCCTTGGCTCTTCCCTGCGAAACAGAGTAATTAGCATGATGATATTCATATGAGGACTTTGATCCTTTTGAGGAATTTGGTCCATATGAAGAATTTGATCTGGGGTTCCTATTCCTCACAGGTGGTGTCCTGAGGACATTCACCTGAAGACTTTCAAGGCACTTTTTGGGAACCCAGATTTTCTTCATAGGAGGACCGTTCCTGCAGTTAGTGCCAACATATCTAGCAAATACTTCACCATTATGATTTTTGAACAGTTTATAGTTGGAGTCAAATGACTCATCATCAGAACGAGGAGATTCACATGCAAAGCCAGATAAGTTGGATGGATCAACTGGAGGTCCCTTTGCAGCAACCCATGAGGTTTTGGGGTACTGCTCAGGCTTCCAATATGTACCATCAGCATTGAGTTTCCTCTCAAAGGAAATACCCTCTTTCCTAGGGTTCCTGTTGAGGATCTGCTTTTTAAGCACATCACAAAGAGTCTGATGCCCTTTGAGGCTTTTGTACATGCCTGTCATGTACAATTCCTTCAGCCCTGCATCGTCAGTGATACTAGTAGTGTCCTCAGATGAGGAATTAGTGATAGCAGAGGCAGGTGAAGAATTTAAAATATTAGCAGCATTTGAACATTCAGGTGAAGAATTAGCAGATTCACGTTCAATGCACTTCAAGCATGGAGGAACAAATTCTTCCTGAGAAGCGTTGATTTGTTGAGAAAGTAATGAATCATGCTCCTTCTGAAGATCTTCATAACTCACTCTTATATTTTCAAGATCTTGCATTTTTTGAAGAAATTCATATGGAAGCTTCTCATGATCAGATAAGAGAGTGTTATGATGACCTTGAAGGGTGTCAAACTTAGACTGAAGCCTCTGAAGACTCTCAGCCAAAGCTTTGGACTGATCCATTTCTTCACCCAACATATCATCACTCTTATTTAGCATGTATTGAATTTTTTTCCAAAGCTCTTTGTTGTTTAGTGGCAAGGGAAGCAAGTTTGACATAGTTGGGTCCAAATTCATCACCAGATTCATCATCACTGGATTCAGATAGATAGCATTCAGTTACCTTAGCATCTTTTGCCATAAGGCATGATGCAGAAGATGATGATTCTGGTTTGAATGTCATCGCTTTGAGAGATTCCCTGAAGTCCTCAAACCAAGGATCATGACGGGTTCGATGACCTTCATAGACCTCAGAGAGACGGTCCCAGATAAGCTTCGCATGATCGAGATGCATGATATTCCTGAACTGATTTTGAGACAGACAGGAGCAGATGACGTCCTTCGTTGTGACATTGAGAAGAGTGTACTTGTGAATGTCATCAGCTTCCGCCATCTTGCACAGATCGGTCAGACCAATCTCAGTGACCGTCCACAGCTCGCTGTTCATCGCCATGAGGCGCTTCTTCATCATGGCCTTCCACTTGGGATACTCGTGACCGTCAAAGATGGGGCATGACACAGTCTTCATTCCTGTGGTCGACATAACTAAAACTCCAGGCGGTTAAACCAAAATCACACAGAACAAGGGAGTACCTTGCTCTGATACCAATTGAAAGTGCGTTATATCGACTAGAGGGGGGTGAATAGGCGATTTTTATGAATTCTTCACTGAGGAATTTGCAGGTGAGGAAATTCCTTAGCGAAGAACTACTAGCAGCTGAATAAGTACTCAAAACTAAACATAACAGAACACAAGCATAGTCATCATGATGAAAAGAAGACAAGCACATAGTACAGAAAGCGTAAACGCAGGATAACACAGTATGAAGACAAACAGACTGAAGAAATTGAACTGAGGAAATTGAGAAAGTCTTTGGTCAAAGTCTTCAAACACAGATACGAACAAGCACTCAACACAGTTATGACGAAATGAAAGAGTTGAGGAAATAGAACCAGTGAGCTTGGTGAAGACAATGATTTGGTAGACCAGTTCCAACTGTTGTCTCAGTTGTACATCTAGTTGGAGCGGCTAGGTATTTAAACCTAAGGACACACAGTCCTCACCATATTCTCCTTGAGCTAAGGTCACACAGAACTCGCCCAATCACTCGTGGTAAGTCTTCAGGTGACTTCCGAACCTTCACAAACTTGGTCACTCGGCGATCCACAATTCCTCTTGGATGCTCTAGACCATGACGCCTAACCGTCTGGAAGAAGCACAGTCTTCAAAGGTAACAAGCGTCGGATCCACGCAGGATCAATCTCTTCAGTGATGCTCAATCACTTTGGGTTTGTAGTTGTTTGGGTTTGGGTTTTCCTCACTTGATGATTTTCGCTCAAAGTCCTCGGAGGATGGGATGCTCTCAAATGACAAGTGTTAGTTTTTCTCGGAGCAGCCAACCAGCTAGTGGTTATAGGGGCGGCTATTTATAGCCTAGGGAGCATCCCGACATGATAAGACATAAATGCCCTTCAATGATATGACCGTTAGGTGGATAGATATTTTGGGACAGCTGGCGCATAGCACAGAAACGGTCGGAAATTTGAGTATCAAATTCCTCAGGGCTATCATGTTCCTCACTGTGTAGGCAATCCGCACTGGCGAATTCCTAACTCCTCAGTCAGAACAAATTCCTCGGAGACCAGAAGAACTTCGTCTCTGTCACCGAAGAATATGACTGAACTATATGAGATTTCCAATGGCTTCAATCGAAGGGATTGGTAGGTGTAGGATTTTGAGTTGAGCATCACATGGAAATTTTTCCTTAGTATTTCCTCGACCCCCTTTAACAGTACGGTGTTTCCTATGACTCAAGAAAGAGAAAAAGGAACTACGAAAACAAAAGTCTTCACGCTTCATGTTCCTCGAATGAATGCCAAGTCTTCAAAGGTCACACCAATTTCTTCACTTTCAAAGTCTTCAGAAAGTCTTCAGAAATTCAAAGTCTTCAGTCAAAGAGCTTCATTTTTTAGGGGTCGACTTTTTTTGTAAATATCAAACTCCTCATAGACTTATAGACATGTGTACACTCATAAACACATTAGTCCCTTAACCTATAAGTCTTCAATACACCAAAATCACTAAGGGGAACTAGATGCACTTACACAAAGATCATCCACGGTTGCACTTGTCGGCTCCCTTGGCGTGTTTTTTATGGAAGTAGCGCTCAAAGACGCAATATGGATCAAATCGGATCTCCTTCTAGCCAGAGTTGTCCATTCCGTCATTGACGTCCTTCTTCTCTTTGGGTGCATTCTAGCCATGGCATGGACTACCTGGACTTGCTCTCGGGTGAGGGCGTGTGTGTTCCTCCTTTGTCGATTCTGGAGGATGCGGGCAATGATGGCTTCCTCTTCCGCGAAAGAGTGCGCCGTCGCATCCGCCTCCGTCACATCAGCAGCAAGGCGGGCCTCGCGCTCCCACGCCCCCTGCTTGTTACCACAGGGCACATTACTCTTGTAGCACTCATACACCGGTGGAACGGAGATGGGGTGGCAGACGGACCTCGAGCCTCCAACCCCAGTGGATCCGAGCGCCAGTTGCACTCACGCAATGGATTCGTGTCGGCAGATTCTAACGTCGGTCAGGCGCACTCCTCCTAGGAGCGGCGGAGGACCATGTGGATGGCCATATCCTGATCCAGCTCACATGGAGCCCGAGTCAGCTGATCAAGAGTGGTTGGAGTCAGATCCACCGCCCGCCACATCGGAGAACGCTGGAAGGGAGCTTGGGGCGAAGTGGAGTGGCTAGGGTTTGGTCCAGAGAATAGATGAGGACAAATATATGTGAGGTCGGGGCAGGCCAGAGTGAGCTGGATCCGACGTGGCGGATGCACCCGAGCCTCCCCATGTCCTCCCCAGATTTGGGTTGGATATGAGCGGTGTCGGTTAGCCTGAGCGTTTGGCGTTGGTATGAGATGTCCGTCTGGGTCGGGTTTTTTTTTACCGGGTCATCGTCTGCTCCGGCTTATAGGGGGTTTGAGGATTCCGATTGTAGATGCTCTTAGGACCCCCAATATGGCACTAACATCAAATTTGTTCGCTCTCTGGAGCAAATGTTTTGTTCGTTACTAGGGAAAGATCCATCGAACAAATTTGTTCGACATGATCGCGACTACATTGCGGGAGTTGGGAGTGTTTTGGCAAG
The DNA here is from genome assembly GCF_003073215.2 of Triticum urartu. Taxonomy (NCBI): domain Eukaryota; kingdom Viridiplantae; phylum Streptophyta; class Magnoliopsida; order Poales; family Poaceae; genus Triticum; species Triticum urartu. The sequence goes on along the minus strand of NC_053028.1, from coordinate 429,833,267 downwards.
AGCAGAGGCTTCTCTCACCAAACTTCAGTTTGTGTCTCTGCTGCCTGAGCTCTAGGTTGGTTTCTGTACATGGGGAAGCAGGCCTCTACAGAGATTTCTCCCCTCGTGCTACATCCTGCCCGTCGCCACTGTGAGTCGCGACGATTGCTTCCGAGAGCAAAGTCGTTATTGAGGTCGTGGCTCTAGTGCTACAAATTATGCCTCAGCACACAAGTTGCCTCTGTCTATGAAGCATATGAAGGTCGACTTGCTGGCGACCTCGTGTGAGGAACATGATTCACCTATGTCATGTGAGCAATCCGAGGCGCTTGAGTCAATCATGTCGGTGGTACCTGTGGGTGCTGATGTTGAGATGGTCAGTATGTTGGCACATGATCCTTTAGAGCCCAGCAAGTCGCTCGCCTTTATGGACAGTGGAGGTTCCGGCGTTGCGTTTACCCACTCGCACATGACCGTTGGGTAGGTGTTGTCTGTGCGTGACAAGGTTGATGGGATTCTCTTTCTAGATAGAGCTTCTAGCTTGCTCGCATGTTTAGAGGTGGCTAACCCTGGATCTGGCAAGATGATTGTGTAGGAGGCTCTCAGGAGCAAAAGAAAGAAGAGCGGCGCCACAAGAAAGGTGTCCGCAACTGCTTGATGAATGGTCATCGGTCTTTTGGGTTGTCCTTATGACTTGACTTGTCTGTGTGGATTTGGTGGTGTCTGCGGTCTTCGGCTGAGGTACTCTCATCACGGGTTTCTTTGTGATGTAGCAGTGTAGGGGTTAGTGGGTATGGTTGTCAGGTTGGCCGTGCGTTTTGGAGGTTTGCATGCTCTATGAAGAGTCCACATATTCTTGGTTTGTATCGGTTTCCATCTGGTTTTACGTTAATTAATTGGGCAATTCTCCTCTGATTAATTAATTCATGAGACAAATCTTGCATCTCCATTCCAAAAAAAGAACAAACACCCACCTCGAGCGTCCGTACATGGCATTTTTGCAAGAAAATGGTAAATCCCAGTTTCGCCCAGTTTGTACTAAGACTAAAAAACCCAGTTTTGGTAGTGACCAATAAAAGTCTAGATTTTGCCATGCTATACAAAAATTTCAATGGTCCAAATAGGAGGGGGGGTAAATTTGTCATGATAGAGAACTGAAAATCCTAGTGGTTCAAACCAAAAATTGTCATTGTATCTAAAAGCAAATTTTGACATGGTCAAAACGATCTTTTTTCATGAAAATGCACAAAAAAGGAAGTCATGGCAATTTGCATGTGTACATAGTGGCAAAAAAATATGGATTGCAATTTGTATGGCATTTTTACTATATACGTGATCGTGAAGACACAAAAAATTGTGGATAAAAATTTGCCATCATGTGAAACACAAAAAAGTGCACCATATATTGTCTACTAGTAATTGCCATGTCTCATAAAGTAAATTTACCATAGTCTGTAGAAGCAAAAAATTGCATGAACAGTGTGAAAAGCAAAATTTTCCATGAACGTAAACTATATTTGCCATGGCAATAAAAGTACCATGCGCCGTAAAAGTAAATTTTCCATGTATGTTAAATTAAAATTGCCATGTCAATGAAGGTAAATTTGCAATGGAAAAAAAGGTAATTTTTCCATGATCAAAATAAAATAGTAAAAATTGACATGGCAAAAAATTAAAGTAAAATTGACATGACAATAAAAGTAAAAAATGCCATCGCAATAAAGTAAATTTACCATGCTACAAAGTAAAATTGTCATGTTCCTAAAATGGTAACATGTTTTGAAGATAAAAAATGCATACATTTGTCGTGTGGCTATTCCAAAAAAATGTTTCAAATTTTGCTATGATGTATAAGACACTTTTTCCAAAAAAAATGGCATATGACCATTCAACACATTTTTTTGCCCCACGGTATGCGCAATGTACTCAATGATTGTAGACTTTGTTTCTTGTTCATTTGTCATGCTCAATGTACTCAAAGTAAAATTGCCATGGCCAATTTACCATGGTCCCATGAAAAGCAAAAAATTGCCATGAGCTATTAAATTGACATGTAAAAAGTAAATTTTCCATGACAATGTAAGTAATTTTGCCATGGCAAATAAAAAGTTTTGCTATTGGCAATAGAAGTGAAGAATTTCCCATGGCAGTGTAGTTAAATTAACCATGTCAACAAAGGTAAAGTTTCCATTGCAAATAAAAAGGTAAATTTTGCCGTGCCAATTAGGTGGGAAAAAAACTGACATGTCTTACGCATCAAAAAATAGAATGTTGTCATCTTAACATGATTCTTTTGCCATGTGGACATTACCAAAAAAAGTGTAAAATGTGACCATCTGACAAAAGCTTGAGAGTTCATAATTTTATCATTGAATTCAGATTATGAGGCCTATGAACCAACGAAGCCTAAACAACGTCTAAGTTTTTGTTTCCGTCTAATGATTTGCCTTAAAGGTTGCCTTACACACAAAAGCTAAAAATTCAGGCATTTCAGCAGTATGAAGTAGGTGTGGGAACATGCCGAGCAGCAATCTCATCGGCACCTAAGAGTTTGGTCCCCCATGTTAGGATTTAATTAGTTTCCTTAATTAATTATGTAATCCTCCTTGTGTAAAGTTGTGTGCGGTTGCCAAAGCAACCGTCACGACGCTCCCATGATTGTATAATCGTCCCCGATGGTTGATACGTCTCCGTTGTATATACTTTTCCAAACACTTTCGCCCTTATTTTGGACTCTAACTTGCATGATTTGAATGGAACTAACCCGGACTGGCGCTGTTTTCAGCAGAATTACCATGGTGTTATTTATGTGCAGAAACAAAAGTTCTCGGAATGACCTGAAACTTCACGGAACATCTATTCGGAAAATATAAAAAATACCTGCAAAATATGAAGACTAGGGGGCCCACCACCTATCCACGAGGGTGGGGGCGCACCTGCCCCCTAGGGCACGCCCCCCTACCTCGTGGGCCCCATGGAGATCCTCCGACCTCAAGACCAACTATATATATTTGCTTTCGGGGAGAAAAAATCGGAGAGAAGAAATCATCGCATTTTACGGTACGGAGCCGCCGCCAAGCCCTAAAACCTCTTGGGAGGGCTGATCTGGAGTCCGTTCGGGGCTCCGGAGAGGGAAATCCGTTGCCATCGTCATCATCAACCATCCTCCATCACCAATTTCATGATGCTCACCGCCATGCGTGAGTAATTCCATCGTAGGCTTGCTGGACGGTGATGGGTTGGATGGGATCTATCATGTAATCAAGTTAGCTTTGTTAGGGTTTGATCCCTAGTATCCACTATGTTCTGAGATTGATGTTGCTATGACTTTGCTATGCTTAATGCTTGTCACTAGGGCCCGAGTGCCGTGATTTCAGATCTGAACCTATTATGTTTTCATCAATATATGAGAGTTCTTGATCCTATATTGCAAGTCTATAGTCACCTATTATGTGTTATGATCCATTAACCCCGAAGTGACAATAATCGGGATACTTACCGGTGATGACCGTAGTTTGAGGAGTTCATGTATTCACTATGTGTTAATGCTTTGTTCCGGTACTCTATTAAAAGGAGGCCTTAATATCCCTTAGTTTCTGTAAGGACCCCGCTGCCATGGGAGGGTAGGATAAAAGATGTCATGCAAGTTCTTTTCCATAAGCACGTATGACTATATTCGGAATACATGCCTACATTACATTGATGAATTGGAGCTAGTTCTATGTCACCCTAGGTTATGATTGTTACATGATGAACCGCATCCGACATAATTCTCCATCACCGATCCATTGCCTACGAGCTTTCCATATATTGGTCTTCGCTTATTTACTTTTCCGTTGCTATTGGTATCATCACTACAAAATACCAAAAACATTACTTTTCCTACTGTTACATTTTGCTATCGTTACCACTACTATCATATTACTTTGCTACTAAATACTTTGCTACAGATATTAAGTTTCCAGGTGTGGTTGAATTGACAACTCAGCTGCTAATACTTGAGAATATTCTTTGGCCCCCCTTGTGCCGAATCAATAAATTTGGGTTGAATACTCTACCCTCGAAAATTGTTATGATCCCCTATACTTGTGGGTTATCAACAGTTGCTCTCGAAACACTGCCTCCTATGTCGGTTTGTAGAGGCGACGTTTCACCTTGTATAAATAGTTGATTGTCAATGGAATAAAGAACACAGTTCGATTCATTTGCTACTCTCTCGATCGCTCTCAGATTCTACTTCGAACAAGTTATCAACACTACCTCTGCCGAGCGCGACATAGGAAAGGAACCGAGAAGGAGGACACGAACAAGGAAAAGGTGAGATGCCTCGCCTACCGATGTTCCTTCGCCGCCTGCTGCGGAACGACGGCCGTCGCCGCCGCTTCGTAGCACACCACCGCCGGCACGGTTTTGGTGAACGCCGACGTTTCGACGGTCAGCGGTACGGGCTAGGCTGCTTCATTGGCCGCCGCCACGGCACCGGAGGCTACCCTGCGCGCAGCCATGGTACGGGTCGTTTCCGCGACCAGGGCATCCGCAACCCCCCCCCCCCCTGGCGGATAAATTTCGTGTTTTGACCCTTTTCTGAAACCTATTTGAGATTTGACCCTAGTTTGAAATTTTTTCGAGATCTGACCCTTTTGCTACCGCCAGGGACCATAGCGGTAGGGTATAACAGCCTACCGCCAAGGTCCATGGCGGTAGGGTTGCATGCCCTACCGCCAAAAAACTCCTAAGTATTGAACACAATGCGTGCTCGTGCCTACCGCCAAGCACCTTGGCGGTAAGGTTGTGCAGGCTACCGCCAGCTCGGTTGGCGGTAGCGATGTTTCATACCGCCAAAGTCCTTGGCGGTAGGCTGTTAGACCCTACCGCCATGGGCTCTGGCGGTAGCAAAAGGGTCAGATTTCGAGATTTTTTTAAACTAGGGTCAAATCTCGAATAGGTTTTAGAAAAGGGTCAAAACACAAAAATTTGCCCCCCTCCCCGTCACTGCCGGCCCGGCACAGGCCGCACCGCCACCTGCGTTTTGGTGCTCTACGCATGGGTGGGTTATCTGCCCCTTGCACGAGTACGGCCGCGCCACCGGCGTGGACGCTGTTGGGCAGTCGCCCACATCTATCTTCAGTTTTGGCTCGACCAGCGCCACGGTCGCTGACGCCAACGCCATGGCGTCACGCCTTCTGCCTCAAACCCCTGCGGTTGTCGAGATTGAAGGCGATGCCCTCGCCTACGTATTCACGCCGACCGGGGCCTCCATGTTCACCTTCGGCTCCGACATGAGGAGCATGACGAGCGCCCTGGCCGCGCCTCTGTCTTCGCCGCGCGTCGATGCTGATGTGCTCTGCCTGCCGTCCCCAACTTCGGACACATCACCTCCTTCACCGCGCGCAGGCGCTCGCCGCCGCCTTTTGGCCATCGGCCTCCCGCTAGCCAGCCCGCCGGCAGACTCGCCAACGAGCAGCCGCGGCCACCGTGCTGGCACCTGGAGCCTGGACGCTAGGCTCGCGAATAGCGCCTCCAACGGCGTCACCCCGAGGACCCTGCTCCCTGGTGGATCCTCGACGAGGAAGAGGGCAGCCAGAACACTGCTCGTCGTTGGTGAGCTCTGCTGCAGTGGTACTGGAGGAAGTCGCATGGTGGTCTCCGCTGTTTCGGTGGAGGATTTGAGGATCGAGAGACTACTTGTTTCCTCTCTCTCCTTATCTCATTGACTCACCGAATAGACTGCATACGTGCCATGTGCATGCGGCACACCAGCAGACTTTCCTGTCTATTTAACTAGCAACTTACTTTATTGCTTCGTCAGTACTAGTTCAGCTTATTAGCAAATTAGTCTGTTAACAGTAGTTCTAGCAGTAATTTACTTCCTGTTGTAGACATTGTTGATTACAGTACAAGTCTTTTAGTATTGTTTTTCAGTTCAAGTACTATGTGTATCACTGAAAATGTGTGATGTAATATATTTCCGTGTGTGCACATGTCGAGATTTATTACATTCACCGTTTGCAATTGAGATTTTAAATCTTTTGCAAATTTACAATGCAAAATTCAAAGTGATTTCCTTAAATTGATGTTTTGGGATCATGAGGTAGAGTGTAAATTTATCTACACCTACTGTTTACGCCTACATTTTGTCATTTTGACATTATGATTGCCAATGTGCTCTCCCATGCATTTTAATTAAGTTATGACATAAGGCATTTGGAGTGTGAGTATCTTATACTCCGCTAATACGGCTAGATCTACTCCAAAATTTCCTTTGGAGATTATCTACAACATGCCATACTTAATAATTTGAGATACACAACTTCGCTAATGGTTTCAAGCCAACTTCTTGAAATTTCCTTTGATTTTGCTAAGTTCATTACAACACTAACCATGACGATCTTTAATTTATTGATTGTAAATTAATTATATCTAGTTTACCCATAGAGATAACATATGGCTATAGAGTTTGAGGCATTCGCCCTCAATGGCCATCACCGCCCTATCTGGGCCATGGACATCTTGATTGCTCTTGTGTCTTATGGGATAATGTGTGCAATCCTGGATTCACCTTTGGTCAAGTTCATAGCACTAACAGAAAAATTGTGTCTTATATATAATAAGGCATTAGATTCATATCTCAACATCTGGTTATTCTGTATCAGCAATTCCTGGGATACAATGAACCTCAGGGACAAAGGTTTGAATCTTACTTCAACCTTCAATCTGACATCACCAGCTGTGACGGGATCCTATGGGCACGGAGAATGCGATGGTTGATATGCCTCAACCGACATGTTTGGAGACTATGAATAGTCTTTCAATCTCCTGAGTGGCCAATATAATTAATGTCCATTTACGATGTTATGACAACAACATAAGTATTGTTGTCATCATATATTGTATATCACAACATATTGTACCAGCACTTTGGTACAAATACATTTGTATGTATTCTATATATCTGACAATGATTTTCATATTGAGAATCTTCATGTCTATATATAGATTTATACGGGAGTCAATCCGATGAAAAATGATATGTTCCTTGTGGACATATGCACCATAAACTCTATACCCAGGGAAGTCCAATGTTTCCACTCATTGAGAGAAAGGAGACATTTTAAAATCGCTAGACGCGATGAGGTATTTGTTGGCTCAACTCGAGTCATATTTACTATCCCTGTGGGTACTCGAGTAACGTCGGGATGTTTTATTGCTTCCCAGGTTTAACTCGTACCCTATTAAATTATGAAGCTATCCGTCAAAATAGTTTCCATAGCGAAACTTATGATGACAACAAAGAGAAATAACTTCTCTTTACCATATGCAATTAATATGGCAAGCACATTCTCTATGTATCATCTAGATTGCACTACATATACTACAAAGCCCGTACCACATGTTGCATCCAAGATAGCTTTCCAGAATGTCTTTTATATGAAAAACTTGGCATACTCGCCTTGGTCATCGAGACATTGGATTGAAACCAAAACTATCAGCAATTCCAATAATTTATGATTATTATGATGCTAAATTCTAACAACATTTGGATTTTATGTGCACTACAAGTGACAGAAGGAAGCTAATTTGAAGGCTCGCACACCTTAAAGTCTAAAGCTGAACCACTCAGACTCCTTAAATGCATCAAGTTGAGGTAAGTGGCTCTTTCCATCCATTGACTAGACTATTCAGGCATTCCATGGTTCTAAAAAACATATCTACATGATGGTCTTAAGTGTGTGCTTTATTCACACAAAACCATTGGCTCATTATCCTGACATCGATTTCAAGAAAATTGTATGGATAGCATTGAAGAATTCTCCTTGAGTGCCTTTCTCTATGGCCCTCGGATTGAAGTTTAGCAATTTGTCCTAATGTCTAGACTCAAAATGGTTTGGTAGAATCCTTTATCCAAAGCAGTTAAGCTCATTGCATTATCTTCACTCTCGAATTGCAAATTACCAACTTTACGTTGGAGTCATGTAGTTTTACACGCTCATGACCAAACTGCATAATATTATTCCCCTCTGTCTATGATACGTGGAAATCTACCAAGTATTTCCTATCTGCGGTAATTCGGTTACACACCGATATCACCACCCCGACATACATCATTGGCCCATCAACATATAGTTGAGATCTATGTGAGGAATAATTGTATTACCCTCAATACCTTAAGCCCCTCACGTGGGGAGTTATTCAAGGCCAGTATGTTGATTCAATGAGGAATATTCCCAGGCATTAGGGGGAGAATTCAAGTACCATAAAGAATGCCAGGAAATTAGTGGAATGTTCAACACATTTCTGCCTCATATCCACGTACTCAAAGAGCTGAACCATGCATGGTTCGGAAGATTTGCAACATATTGCAAATAACCTGCCAGATTCATTTACTGACTATAAAAATGTCACACAATCCTACAATCCTGCAAAAGTACGCCTGAAAGAGTGGAGGTATCAACAAAATCTACTCCACTCCCCGTTCAAAGCAACAGGGGGAGATGTATGGCAGAAGTACATAAGGATTCAGCTTCTCGCAAGTAAGGATATCAAGACCTGTGAATCAGTAAATGCAAGTCAACTTCACGTTGGCAGACACCTAATGGGTAGTATACACCCAGTGGATGGAAAACTTCCACCAACCTAGGTCATAGTGCACACAATGACCGGGTCATCGGAATACCCGGCTCAGCCGCATTGGGAAATCGCGAGCAGTCACCATAGGTAACGATATTTCCATCAAATCTATATTGATATATAGATTTTGGAGAAACATATAACCAAAAGTCTACAATTGTCGACATATATTTCTCAACTAGATTGCAAAACCTTTCAAATGATTCAGATCTAAAGACCATGGCCATGGCAAAGTGTGAACAACACTCGGACTGAACTCAAGCAAAGGGTACAATCTAGGTAGAAATGATCTTGCTCAATAATGGGAAGGTATTCATAAGCAATACCTACACCAGTTTTCTTCTGGAAACAGAATTGAGAACAATAAGGTGGTGAAACATAGAGCAAATATTGTAGCACAAGGGTTCACGCAGATACCCAACTATTCTCTAGAGGTGGAATCTCATTCCGATAACTTATATCATTGGCAGTACAAAATCATCTATTTGTGCAGTTGATAGATGTAGTGATTACATATACATGTGGATCACTAGATTCAGACATATATGATTGATTCCCGATGGAATCTCACTTCTGAATCAAAATGCAAAATACAACATACATTGTGTAAAAATCAGTAAGTCGACATACGACTTATTGTTGTCGGTATATATGGTACAACCGACTTAGTGAGTTCCTTATACACAACGATTACTCCTACAATGATGATTACCAATGTTTGTGTGTCTGCAATAACGACACACGTAATCATCTAAATGACGGAATTTAAAATGAAGTATTTGGGTAAACCAAAATACCGCTCGTTACTACAAATTGAGCACCTTCATTCATACATTATGGTATACTATGTTGTTTATATCCATAATATATTGGAGAAATTCATTGTGGACAAATCTTATTCATCCATAACTCTCATGGTAGTTCATTCTCTAGACGCAGAGAAAGATTTATTTAGACCAAGAGGTGGTGGAAATGAGATATTGGGACTCAATATTCCATAATGCCATTGGTTTCATCAAACACAATTGGTTGGTACTCAAGAATATTTTTCGGTATCTCCAAGGCATCAAACATCTTATCCTGATTTTTCAGTTTCACAGAAATGTGAACACCGATATCATTGGATATATCGATCAGATCACCACGATGTTAGATCATAGAGAAGTTTAGTGTTCCTACTAGGTGTGGTAGCCCTCTCATGGAGAGTCTTCGAAACAGACCTCATGAATACATCCACCAACCATTATCTAAATGATAATGTTTTTTGTGTTGCCCGTATGCAAACATGTTACGTAATAAGCAATATCACTATATTGCATATCTTGTAAGTCAAATCATGAGATTGATTTGTTCACCAGGTCTCTACCGACTTCTGTGTTCCAGAAATGTGTTCAAAGTATCTTTCTGAATTGTTCATGTTCAAAAGATCATATTATACTTTTTTTTCCTTGATGAGTTTACTTTACAAATTCTCATAAAGGTTTTTAATGAAGTAATATTAACATAAGATTATGTCATACTTTCTGGTTTACTTTACAGATTCTAATAAAGGTTTTTAATGAAGTAATATTAACATAAGATTATGTCATACTTTCTGTTTTCCCCATCGGGGTTTTTACAGAAGTATACACGACATATTTATTGCCCTCTAAATTCTATGAATATACTTCATATCAAGTTAACAGAGGCAATAATCATTATATGTTGGATCATTTTCTTCTTATTTTTCCACAGGGTTTGAATGAGTTTTACCAATATATCCTATATTATTCCTCATATTTTCCCCACAAGGTTTTTGGAGGAGACTATTCCAAAGATGTTCAATCGCAAGTACAAGGAAGAATTAAGGAGAGTGTTAAGATTTGATTAGTTTCCTTAATTAATTATGTACTCCTCCCTATGTAATGTTGTATGCGGTTCAAGGTGGTTCCCGACCTGGAGCATGGCGATCATGGTGCCGGTACTCATCCCTACCAGCGACCTGCCTGTGCAGGACTGGATGCGAGGAACCCCACACAACCGTCAACGCGCGCAAGCACAAGCCGCGACCGGCTCGAGCAGCAGCACCCAGGTCCATCCCATACATGCCTACGCCCACACGGCCCAGTGCAATCTGATCCGGTGGCTGGCCGCCGAGCTCGCTAGGATCTGATGTCATCGGCAAAATAAGCGCATTCCATCCAACGGCCAAATCAGTGCTCCATCCCGAACATCGATAAACAAGCCTACTTAAAATTTAACTTAGTGAAAAACAGCAGAGAAGCACAAGCAGAGCGATGCATATAAGTAACTAAGTGCATGACATAACGTTACCATATTCAGATACACACTAACAAACAGCATAATTAATTCTTGTTCAAGGTAATGATAGGACTGAAAAACTTTAGTGTTCAACACTAAACAAAACTGGCGACTGGACACGGCTTTATGAAGATAGGCACACAGCTTAGTCGTCGAACAGGCTGAATCCCATCTCGCCATCTGATTCCTCCTCGGGCTCATCCTTCTTCTCCTCCTCCTTGGGGGCAGCGGCGGCAGCACCACCAGAGGCAGCAGCAGCAGGGGCAGCAACGGCAAACTTGCTGGGGTCCTGCACAGCAAAACAACACCTAATGTGTCAAAAACTGACATGGAAATGCATGATTCAGAATTAAGCTGTGGTAGGAAGAACCATGTGAACATGACTAGCTTAGCTAACAATGATGAAGTTGCTCATGAATATGATGAAACATCTGCCAGATCAGAGATGGCATGTCATGTATTATACCATGATGACTACTAAAAACAAATCTCACACACTGAAAGATTACACTAAGGGGACAATTAGAGGCTAACACAATCCAAACATATCACTTTTTAAGCTCCAGAATTGGTTAGAAAAGAACAGATGACATCCTGATAAGTAGCTCAACACATGACTCTAAACTAAATAAAACAGAAAGTTCATGCCATTGTTCAAGACAACTTCTAATGCATGTTTCAAATTAAGATTTCATAGTGGGAACAAAACATTGTAGAACAAGAATTACCTTGAGGTACTCCTTGATCTTATCAGCATGGTCATATGAGTAGTCTGTCTCCAAAGCAACCGCAAGAACATTCTTGTATGCGTTGAGGAACATGTGAGGCGCAGCAGCCATGGTGGGGTATGAGATCGCCAGGGACAGTGAGGCAACCATGGACACACCAGATGCAAACTTGTCCATCAGGTCTTCCTCGGTGAGGTCAAGAACCTCAGGGCTGAAGACTGACCCACTGTCATAGACATTGCAGATGACCAGTCCATATGAGAAGGGGCGGATACCAAGCTTGGCAAGCAGGGCAGACTCAGAGGAGCCCACCTTGTCACCTTTCTTGATTAGCTCCACTGGGATAGTAATTTCCACAGTACCCTTGTTAATCTTGGTGGGAATGTTAAGCACCTAAACAAGACAACACAATTAGAACTTGTAATAAAATGTGATTGAAACAAAAGCATCAACTGAAAAGTGTTACCAGCAAATGCTAACCTGGAAGAAGGACGTCTGGGAGGGATCCAGACCAGTGTTGCCAGGGGGAACCACCACATCAACAGGTGCAACTAGCCCAACACGAGCAGGAGCACCAACCTGTGTGTCAAAACACAAGACAAGAATTAACCTCAGATGTTCTAAACTTTAGTACAAAGAAATCACATAAAAATTAAGAGATGGCATTAAAAAAAGATAGCTTATACTAAGAATAGAACGTGTCAACTACACAATTTTATAACATTTGTTATCTAAACTAGCCAGTTTGACAGAAAAAAAGGAACTTTGACATACATACTTGTTGCTAGGAAACAACTAAATTGCACACATAAACGAATGGCAGCATTCTGAGTCGATAATAATTCAATGGTTCTGCTTCATTCACATTTGTCAAACTTAACTACCATTTGTGCGACATACTGATTTATCAAAATAATAGAACTTGACTAGCTAATTTACAAATATTCTAAACCTAGGCAAAGGTGTCATCAAATACAGGAATAACAAACAGACCACATCAGGGGGGCTACATTTCTAGCGATACATGTTACTTGTCACGGACGTAGGATATATCTCTCCATTAACCGCACTATAAACCAGCAATCCATCACATAATAATTCAATAAATAGGGGACATGGCAGATCCGGTCTGAATTTTACCTTGTACTTGGCGACCTCCTCGCGAACCTCCTTGAGGTCACCCTTGGTGAAGATGAGGCCAACGTTACCCTACAGACCGGAGGATACATTTCAGCACGAAATTCGCGGCGGAATCAAAAGAATCAAAGGGGGGACGAGTCCGGCGGCTTACGACGAGGAGGTTGCTGAGCTCAAGGAAGTCCTTGTTGCCGGTCTTCTCCGAGTGCACCTTGATGCAGCGGCGGATGAGGGTGTTCTTGCCCATGAGCACGATGGAGTCACCGCGGAGACCCTTGCGGATCTCCTGGAGCTGCTTGGAGCCGACATTGTCGGCGACAGCGATGAGCACCTTGGTGTACTCCTCGAGCAGCTGGCAGAGCTTCTGGTCGTACGCGATCTTCTTCTCGGCCTTGGTCCTCTTGATCGCCATCGGAGCAGCTACGAGACGGACGGAGGCGCTAACTCTAGATTGTTAAATCTGTGTTGGGGAGGAGAGGCGAGAGGATGAGGACCAGGCTCGGGAGAAGAGCGAGGCGGACGGCTTGCGGCGGCGGCGTCGCTTTAACCTAGGGTTTCGTTGCTCAGGGGTTGGGTATTTATAGCTGCCAGTGTCCTGTGGCTCGTGCTTGGCTAGGGTTGCGATGCTGGAATGGGCCGAATGGGCTTGCTCAGCTGCTTACAGAATGGATGGGCGCTTCGGCTGAAAAAAATAACGGGCCTGCTCAACTATTCTGCCTTACTAGCGAAGCATTTTTTTCCACTAAAAAAACAGCGAGAAGAATTTACCCCTAAAAATAGAAAGAAAAAAAACTAGCGAGATGCATTTGGCGTTCAGTGTTAGAAGGAAGAGACACTCTTACACAGGATTTAATTAGGAGAACTAGGTAATTTACCCGCGCGTTGCTGCGGGAATATAAAAATTAATTACAAATGACTTATATTTATATCTGTACCAATATAAAAAGACTTAAAGGGACATATCCAATTAATTTCGGCCATTAAGTCATGTCAATCCAACGACGTAGACTGCTTCAATATCAAGCGTTCAACGCGTTTAGCGTGCAGTTAATTTCATGTCAAATATAGTGTTAATCACATAATGACACGCAAATAGTATCATATTTAATATCTGCATGCACTTAATATACTTCCAAATTAACGTGCATTGCATGTACGCATTGACTAGTATGCAATAAAAGATCTAAATCAAAAGCTACTAATTTTAATATATAAATATTCCGTACTTGCATTATGTGTAAATCAGGGCATTTCACAACCTTTAGGAAGTACATAAATTAAATAATTATCTAATATACTACATATGTTCAGTGACGAAAATAAGCATATTGGTATGGTTTGCATGGGCTGAAATAAAAATATTGTATGGTGAGGTGGGATGCATACATGTTGAGAGAATTTAGTGATAATGAAATAAGGTTTGCATAGGCTGAAAAATATTGTTAGTGGATGCTGATGTCGCACACTTGATGAGGTGGAGGGCTTGTATGTTGATAGAATTAGAAATAGTGAGGATCAACTATTTAGGTATTATAGATTATAGATTGGTGATGGCCACAACACCAAGAAATATGAAGATATAATTTGATCCCGCGTGATTATGATATGAGGCCGATAGCAAGTTTGACTGCAGACCCTCCCGAGTTGGTAAGTGAACTTATTGTGCAAAATGAAACCGGGACCAAACAAAAATAGAACAAAACTTTTTATGGCTACAGATCCTAAAGCTATACTTGGGATTTCGTTATGCACCAGGCAACTAGATAAATATCGGTCAACGATTTGAAAGAAAAAAATGAGTATTTAGGATGCGCTCGGTCTAATGTATATTGGTAGCAACCAAGCTCGATGATAAGTGTGGCTTGAGGAACGAGGAGGATTTTCGAACTCTAAGAAGGACCAAAGGTATTGGATGATGACATGGAAGGACCGTGTTCCATCAAAGCTCAAGGTTTTTCTATCGAGACTCGCTCAGCAGTCTCTACCGATGGTCGACTTACTTCATCATCGGAAAATGTCTATTGTCATTGACTGAGGGTTATGCAGGAGCAGTGATTCGTGGAGACATTCATTGCTAGACTACAATGTGGCGTGTTGCCTCTGAGCACTCAAGGATTATGATTTGGTTGATGTACTGACGGGCAATCACAAGCCGGATACCAGAAGATGGATTTTTAGTCTCATTGAGTCGTTACGGCGTGCTGCTTTTGTAAGAGTTTTTAGTAACCATCGGGCATTCAAGAGGGAAAAGCTCTACACGAGCAAAATTTTAAGAGCCTATAATCAACACATTAGTTTATCTTAAAGTATAGCGGACCAATATGTGGCTGGATGATTAGGAGGACAATGGTATCTTCAGCTCATTAGAGTTCAAGTGTTAGATTACATTTCGCGGGTGTACGTTTAGTGAGAGGAAACATTCACATCAAGTACGAATGCGTTTGTGTTGATTTTGTTAATCTCAAGATGGTGTGTCGCTCGGTCTCGAAAGTGCTCATAAAGATAAGATGTGTATGCGTGTGTTTATAGAGATATGTGTACGAGTGTCTACGTCTGTTTGCAGTGTGTTAAAAAAACTCATCTTGAAGTATATTTCTGAAAATATGTTCGGACCTTTTAATTCCAAATCTCTCCTCTCTAGGAAGGAAAGGTATTGGATGATGACGTGGAAGGAGTGTGTTCCATCAAAGCTCAAGGTTTTCATATCGAGACTTGCTCAGCAGTCTCTACCGATGGTCGACTTACTTCATCATCGGAAAATGTCTATTGTCACTGACTGAGAGTTATGCAGGAGCAATGATTCGTGGAGACGTCTAATGTATATTGGTAGCAACCAAGCTCGACGGTACGTGTGGCTTGAGGAACGAGGAGGATTTTCGAACTCTAAGAAGGACCAAAGGTATTGGATGATGACGTGGAAGGACTGTGTTCCATCAAAGCTCAAGGTTTTCTATCGAGACTCGCTCAGTAGTCTCTACCGATGGTTGACTTACTTCATCATCGGAAAATGGCTATTGTCATTGACTGAGGGTTATGCAGGAGCAATGATTCGTGGATACATTCATTGCTAGACTACAATGTGGCGTGTTGCCTCTGAGCACTCAAGGATTATGATTTGGTTGATGTACTGACGGGCAATCACAAGCCGGATACCAAAAGATGGATTTTTAGTCTCATTGAGTCGTTACGGCGTGCTGCTTTTGTAAGAGTTTTTAGTAACCATTGGGCATTCAAGAGGGAAAAGCTCTACACGAGCAAAATTTTAAGAGCCTATAATCAACACATTAGTTTATCTTAAAGTATAGCGGACCAATATGTGGCTGGATGATTAGGAGGACAATGGTATCTTCAGCTCATTAGAGTTCAAGTGTTAGATTACATTTCGCGAGTGTACGTTCAGTGAGAGGAAACATTCACATCAAGTACGAATGCGTTTGTGTTGACTTTGTTAATCTCAAGATGGTGTGTCGCTCGGTCTCGAAAGTGCTCATAAAGATAGGATGTGTATGCGTGTGTTTATAGAGATATGTGTACGAGTGTCTACGTATGTTTGCAGTGTGTTAAAAAAACTCATCTTGAAGTATATTTCTGAAAATATGTTCAGACCTTTTAATTCCAAATCTCTCCTCTCTAAGAAGGAAAGGTATTGGATGATGACGTGGAAGGAGTGTGTTCCATCAAAGCTCAAGGTTTTCCTATCGAGACTTGCTCAGCAGTCTTTACCGATGGTCGACTTACTTCATCATCAGAAAATGTCTATTGTCACTGACTGAGGGTTATGCAGGAGCAATGATTCGTGGAGACGTCTAATGTATATTGGTAGCAACCAAGCTCGACGATAAGTGTGGCTCGAGGAACGAGGAGGATTTTCAAACTCTAAGAAGGACCAAAGGTATTGGATGATGACGTGGAAGGACTGTGTTCCATCAAAGCTCAAGGTTTTCCTATCGAGACTCGCTCAGCAGTCTCTATCGATGGTTGACTTACTTCATTATCGGAAAATGGCTATTGTCATTGACTGAGGGTTATGCAGGAGCAATGGTTCGTGGATATATTCATTGCTAGACTACAATGTGGCGTGTTGCCTCTGAGCACTCAAGGATTATGATTTGGTTGATGTACTGACGGGCAATCACAAGACGGATACCAAAAGATGGATTTTTAGTCTCATTGAGTCGTTACGGCGTGCTGCTTTTGTAAGAGTTTTTAGTAACCATTGGGCATTCAAGAGGGAAAAGCTCTACACGAGCAAAATTTTAAGAGCCTATAATCAACACATTAGTTTATCTTAAAGTATAGCGGATCAATATGTGGCTGGATGATTAGGAAGACAATGGTATCTTCACTCATCAGAGTTCAAGTGTTAGATTACATTTCGGGGATGTACGTTCAGTGAGAGGAAACATTTACATCAAGTACGAATGCGTTTGTGTTGACTTTGTTAATCTCAAGATGGTGTGTCGTTCGGTCTCGAAAGTGCTCATAAAGATAGGATGTGTATGTGTGCGTTTATCTCCACTATTATTAAACAATCGAGTTGTGGTAGAAACATTACATCTCAGCAATACATCTGGCATCTTTCAATGGACCGGATTGTCTCAATGTTGTATCGCATCATTTACCATAATCAATTAGCAATAATTACCATGATCTACGCCATCATTGTTACGCAATAATTACCACGATCTGGCTTCAAACTAGGCCTATTTTAATCATATCAATTAGCAAGAATTACCATGATCTACATCATCATATTTTTTTTAACTCGGCCTTGTATGTCACGTACATAGAAGGAAAAATATCAATTAGCAATAATTACCGTGATCCGTGCCATCATTTTTTTTTGAAACCGAGCCTTATGTACTGCGTACATAGAAGGAAATAAGAAAAAGGCATGGCCCATATTCGCATGTAGGTAGGGACAAACGTGGAAACCAAATCACCCGTTTCCATGTTTGTTCGGATAATAGGATCAATCAAACCCGGACCTTGATTCCGATCGTTCCTTGACTTCCATCACTTCTTTCTTTTTGTTCACCTATTTGAATGTTCGTCGTCTTTGACGGCTCGACTCTTAATTTGACCTGGTCTTCTCGTCCCAAGGAACGAACGACGGCGATGTGGGCCAGCAACGCTACACGGGCACGATCTGGTACGAGCACGTACATTCAGTTCAAGGAAGCTTCAGGTCCTAAATCACTCACTAGATCCTAACTTCGACTGCTTGCATAATCAACTTTCAGTTCAAGGAAGCTTTAGGTCTTACCTTGGAATTTTTTTGCCTCTTCCATCCAGTACATACATGTTTTCCAATTGTTGATTATTGATTGTACACAAAAAATTCTCAATAATCTTTTCTACAATAGTCCAACATAATCAAAGGAGTCACTAAAAGTAACTGAGGAATACCAAGGAAACCTACCGGCATGCTCGACACTTATGCCACCGCTCCCCTTCCAGCGATCCAATTTTCTCTCTATTTCATAACTCTATGATACGTGCATTGCACGTGCATACTTACTAGTAGAGATATGTGTACGAGTGTCTACGTCAGTGTGTTAAAAAAACTCATCTTGAAGTATATTTCTGAAAGAGAAAAATTCACCATAGGTCACAAAACTTGAGCTGGCTGACACTTAAGTACCACTACTTCAAAATACCCGAAATACAGTTCATCTACTTGCGCAGGGGTTCACTTTGGTCCGTATATACGATTGGAGCTACGTATTTGCTGACTTGGCCGAGTCACCCGTTGCCAGCTGTGCTTTGACTGCCACTTGTGCAGCACCTGTCGGGGAGGGGGGGGGGCGTTAATGCTAGATGGCTGGAGGTTTTTTTTTGCAAATATGCGCGCACCTGGTCGGACCGCACCCCGCCTGGTGGTCATTAAACGGCCCGCACCTAGTCGGACCGCACCGGGTCGCTCTCTCCTCCCTCCCGCAACCTCTCTGCTCCCGCACCGGGTCGCTCTCTCCTCTCTGCTCTCGCACCCTCTCTGCTCATCGTCGCTGCCGAGGTCGGACGTCGTTGGCGTCGACGACGACTCCATGAGCACGTCGTCGGACGCTGAGCCGCCGCCGTCCGCACCGTTCGGGAGGGCCTGTGCGACGTGCCTCTTGCTCCTTCGCGTCGCCGTGATGATGCCTCGCCGCCCCTGTACGGTACGTCGCCGTCGCCAGCAGCTCCTTTGCTCGATCTGTGCAATTTAGCTCCCGTAAAGAGTTCTTGGCCGCATCAATTGCGCGTAGGAGTTAGGGTTTGGCCGTTCGTTCTACTCTCTGACGAATTGGGTGTGGGGTGGTAGGGTTTTAACAGTTTGTGAAGATCTTTTTGACAGGCCAAAAATAGGGTTGCTTCATGGGGGGTTTGCAGTAGGAGCTAGGGTTTGGCCATGTTTGCAGAGATCTGGAGTGGTTATGGTTCTTTCTCCCCCCCCCCCAATTCTTCATTGATTCAGGGGTCTAGGGTTTAAGCAGTAAAGTTTGCTCTTAGTGTCAGAGTGTTAATTGGACCCAAAAATTGTTGTAATTTGCAATTACATTGTGTCAGATTGACCAAAGATGGTTGCTTTTCGACCTGTAAGATCATACATTTGTTAATTGGAGCCATGAATCTCTGTTTTTCTTTCTGAAAAAGTAAAAAAGTCTGAATCTTTGAACTGTAGTCTGAAATGTCTGAATCTCTCTGTAGTCTGAAATGTCTGAACTTTTTCAACTTGATTGTTTTGCAGGTCACTTAAGCAACCACTTCTCTGTTGAGGTCATACATGGTGGCTACTTTCTGTGTGCTGGCAAGCATAGGGGTTATCACAAAGGTCACTCCATTTGGTATGATTACTGTGACATAGATAATTGGACACCTAATGTTGTTGCCAGTCTAGTGGAGGAAATTGGATATGAGTTTGAGGGCAGGATCAGGGCTTATTGGTGTGTTCCTGGATTGACAGTGTATAAGAATGGATTAAGAGAGATCAAGATGGGGGACAACACTATGACAGAAAACATGAAGGATTGTGTTCTAAATGGCAACCACTTCCAACAGATATTTCTTGATCATGATCAGAGCATGAGATCATATATTTCTGTTGTTCAAGCCCACTCTGATGATGAGGATCCACCAATTGTCAGGTTCAGTGGCATTAGGCCAAAGAAGGAGAATGCCCACCGGCAGCAAGTAGAGCAGACACAGCAGTTGCAAGAGGAGCAGGATCAGCTCACTCTAGTGGAACATGAGCTGGCTCAGCATGATCAAGAGCATGATTCTGATCAAGAGCATGAGCAAGATGAAGCAGAGTCAGAAAGTAGAGCAGAGTTAGAAGAAGATGATTTCATACCAAGTCCACCCCAGCCTGGAACTACTTACCTTTCATCTCAGTTTGGGTTTAGGGCAAGGAAATCCTGTAGGTTTTTGAACATGGATGCAGCAGACACAGCAGTGCAGGATTCAGATGACGATTATATTCCACAAATTGTTGATTCAGACATTGATCTGCAGGATGATGATGACTTGTTTGACAAACATGTTGATTGTGAGAAGGGAAAATGACCAGTAGTCCAAGAAGAAGTTGATGATCCTACTGAAGATGTGGATATTTGTCTGCCATCCTCTGATGAAGATAAGGTGAAGCTGAATTTCAAAAGTTTTAGAGAGGAAGACCTGACTAAACCACAGTTTCAAGTTGGCCAGACCTTTAGATCTGTTGAGTTCCTTAGGAAAGCTATCAAAGAGTACAACTATCAGGAGAGAGTTGACATTAGGTGCCCTAGAAATGATAGGAAAAGACTGAATGCCATTTGTGAAGATGGGTGCCCTTGGACCTTGTCTGCATCATTTGATGGGAGAATCAACTGCTTCATGATCAAGAAATACAACCCAAAGCATACATGCATAAAGAAATGGTGTGTTAAGTCATTCACTGCTCCTTTTATGGCTGGAAAATATCTTGATTCTTTCAGAGCAGATAAAAACATGAACATGAAATTTTTTGCAAGGGTGGTTCAGAAAGATTGGAACATGACAGCAACAAGAAGCAAGCTTAGAAGGGCTAAGAGGTTAGTGAAGAAAGTTATTGAAGGAGATGAGTTGGAGCAGTACACCAGCATGTGGGATTATGCACAAGAATTCAGAAGATCAAATCCAGGGAGTTCTTTCTATGTGGGTGTCAGTAATGGCATATTTGCAAGTTGTTATTTCTCTCTGGATGCCTGCAAAAGGGGTTTCATGCAAGCTTGTAGGCCTGTCATTTGTTTGGATGGATGCCATCTGAAGACAAAGTATGGAGGTGTTATGCTGTGTACTGTTGGCATGGATCCTAATGACTGCATTTACCCTCTAGCTTTTGCAGTTGTTGAGGTAGAGAACACTGACACATGGAAATGGTTTCTGTCAAATCTGAAGAGTGACTTGGGAATTGTAAACACAGACCCATGGACTATAATGTCAGACAAGCAAAAGGGCCTGATCAAGGGAGTGAGGCAGCACTTTCCTGATGCAGAGCACAAACACTATGTTAGGCATATATGGCAGAATTTTTAGCAAACGCACAAAGGAGATGTTCTTAAAAACCAGCTATGAAAGTGTGCAAGGAGCACAACACCAGAACTGTGGGCTGCAAGCATAGAGGAAATGAAGGTCATAAGCCTAGAAGCATACAAGTGGCTTGAGCAACTACCACCCAACACTTGGGTTAGGGGCTTCCAAAGAGAATTGTTCAAGTGTGATATCCTTCTGAACAACAACTGTGAGGTTTTCAACAAATATATTCTTGAGGCTAGGGAGATGCATCTCAGATCAATGATTGACAAGATCAAAACACAGCTCATGGTCAGGTTCTACAACAAAAGAAAAGAGGCAGAGACCTGGCCTGGCTCAATATGCCCAAAAATTAGGAAAAGAATTGAGAAGAATATAGAGCTGTCAGCTACATGCATGGTTTCAGGGGCTGGTGATGGCATCTTTCAGGTTGACAACAGGAACAAGACATACATTATTGACCTGAAGGAAGAAAGCTGTACATGCAAAAGGTGGGATCTTAGTGGAGTTCCATGTCACCATGCAATTGCATGCTGCAGACATGAGAGGATTGATCCTGAAAGTTTGGTGCACTCCTACTACAGTATAGAAGCATTCAAGCTAGCATACAAACCCATTATCAAACCTTGCAGAGATAGGAGTGAGTGGCAGAAGATGAATGGCTGTGAAATCAAGCCACCTGTCTTTGAAAAAAAAGTAGGGAGGCCTTCAAACAAAAGTAGGAGAAAGCAGCCTTATGAGATTGAAAAGAAAGATGGAACCAAGGTGATGAGCAGACATGGAATCACAATAACATGTTCATACTGCCATGAAACAGGCCACAACATCAAAGGATGTAATCTCAAAAAAGGCTGGCATTTTGCCAAATCTAGCAGAGAGAACAACAAGAAGGGGTCCAAGGGCCATTCCTGATGATGTGTCAGATGATGAAATTGTTTTGGCACAACAAGATGATGGCCAAGGTACACAGGAGGAGGTTCAGGTCACACAAGAGGATGGTTAACTTACACAGGAGGAGGGCCATGTTGATGGCCAAGTTACACATGAGGAGGCCCATGTTGATGGCCATGATACACATGAGGAGGTCATTGTCACACAAGATGATGAGGTCATTGTCACACAAGATGATGAAGCAGATGCACCAGTTGTTTTTCAGGCAAATTCTCCACTTTTGTCCCTTAATTTTGACCTCTTTTGTCCAGTCATTTTTGTTGTACTGATGTTTTCATGTGATGTTTGTTTTGTACAGGTGCAGGACTTTGGATTTACAATGCTTCATAGGATGCAACAATCCAGACCTGTTCCTAGAGAAGAACCTGAAATCATTTTGCCAGATTCCTCATTCATCTCAAATGCAGCCAGTTCTCACACTGCAGCACAGACAACAACAGCTACAAATGAAGGCAACCTGACCATGAAGTTGCTGAAGATGAAGAGAGACAAAGAAAGACAGATGGCAGCCAGGAGAGATGCAGCACTTGAGGCCATGAATGAGATGGCAGAGAAGAAAGAAGAGGAGGCAGAAGCAAAAAGGCAAGAAATTGCAAGGAGAAAAGTAGAGTCTTCACAAAGAAGAAGAAGAACAGCACAAGAGAAGAAAGTTTTGGAATCTGCAGCAAGGAAGGAAGCTGCAGCAGCAAGAAAAGCTGCATTGCAAGAAGAGAAGGAGGCCAGAGCCCTTGAAGCAATGGCAGCTAAAGCAGAGGCAGCACTGAAGAGAAAAGAAGATCAAGAAGCAAAGAGAGCTATGGCAGCACTGAAGAGAAAAGAAGATCAAGAAGCAAAGAAGATACAACAAGAAGAGGCCAAGAGATTAAGAGCTGAGCAGAGGAAGCAGACAGGACCAAGTGGACATGTGCCCAAGAAGCCGAAGAGAGTGAACATGTTTGATGAGTTTAGATGATTCAGTGCTTTTGCACTTGTAATTTTTTGGCAAAAAACTTAAATGAGACTCTTTGAAACTGTTGGAGTTGGGATGATTCAGTGCTTTTGCACTTGTAATATTTTAGCAAAAACTACAATGAGACTCTTTGAACTGTTGGAAATGTGAAGATTCAGTGGCTTCATACTGCCATTCAAAATGAAAACTATTGGAGTTCAAAATGAAAAGAAATCCCAAATGAAAACTGTTGGAGTTCAGTGGCTTTATTATTCAGTTGGAGTTCATTGATTTATTCACTGTTGGAGTATAGATAATTAACTGCATAAAATTTAAAAATTAATACAAAAAAGGTTGGCCTAGGTGTCGAACCCAGGACCCGTGGTGTGATAAACAGGGTGCAATGCCAGTGTGATAGGAACAGTGCTTTGCTCAAGTGTTACTTGACAACCTACTTATTATATTTCCACTCCCCTCCAACCTACTTAACTGAATTTTTACAGTTCACTGAATTCAAAGTTATCTGAATTTTTACAGTTGACCGAATGTAGTTTGCAAAGATATCTGAATTTAGTTTGAAAAGCTAACATATTTTTTACAGTTGTCTGAATTTAGTTTGAAAAGCTAACTGATTTGATTATAGTTAACTAAATCTTAACAACTGTCTGTATTTTGTTAAGACATAATTCAGTTAAGACAGAATTCAATTAAGACAAAGATTCAGACAAAAATTCAGTTAAGATTCAAAACCTTAGCAGCTACTTCTTTTGAAATTATTGCTTTACATAGCAACAAGAGAATTTTGGATTGTTGCCTTATATAGCAACAAGACTGCATCAACACCATTACATACCAACAAAACACTTTTGGATTACTGCCACTTTTGCATCAACACAGTTTAGCACATATATAGCATCACATCCAGTTCAACACTTATATAGCATCAACAACCAGTTCAACAGAGTTCAACAGACAGAAATTACAAATAACTTATGTGCTTAATATACAAGCACACCTAACAAACTAATATTTTATAACTTATATGCTGAAAATCTGTATATTTCAGCATACCTAACTACTGCAACTGCATCTTCTTCATGCCTTCTACTGCAACTGCATCATCTTCAGTTCTTCAACTTCTGGAGGCGCTCCGAGCAGCGAACCTCCATGTCAGCTGCCACCTTCCTCTTCTTCTTCCTCTCTGGCTGTGCTGCGACGTCCTGTGCTTGCAGGGCCAAGACCACCTCCACCTCCTGCTTGACGATGTCAGGAACATTGGGAAGCAGCTCGATGTCAATGGGGCGGTGCTTGTCACCCTCCCTGGCGATCGGCGCCACCATGTGGACCTCCGGCTCGGGAACGGCGGGCGCCGCCACACTGACCTCCGGCTCGTCGTCAGAGAGCACAATCACCTCTGGCTCCTCCCAGCCAGTCGACCAGGACGAGTCAGCAGCGTAGCCAGAGTCGTCGTCGGAGCCGGAGTCGTACTCTGAGTCGGATGAGATGTACTCGGAGACATCGTCGCGCCCGAGGTAGTCGGGCTGGTAGTGGTCCCAGTAGGCAGTGTTGACAGGTGCGGGGACAGCCAGGTCGATGTTGTGGCGGACGCGCACCGGATCCGGCTGCCGCGACACAGTGGCGGACCGGTACATCCACCACCGGGCTCGTTGCCCCGGGTCGTCGGAGCGCATCTCCTGCATCGCGAAGCGGAGGACGAGTGCATAGTGGATACCGTCGTGGTCGGGGCAGGCGCGGTCCAGCTCGTCGTCGGTCATGACCTTTAAGAGGCCACACGCATGGTGACGCAGCGTCAAACAGCTAGGGAATCACTTCCCGATCTCCATCAGGTCCACGCGCATGGCCTTGTC
This sequence comes from Triticum urartu, assembly GCF_003073215.2. Taxonomy (NCBI): domain Eukaryota; kingdom Viridiplantae; phylum Streptophyta; class Magnoliopsida; order Poales; family Poaceae; genus Triticum; species Triticum urartu. The sequence goes on along the minus strand of NC_053028.1, from coordinate 429,808,215 downwards.
GTCGCTTGCGAGGTCATCGATGACCCTCTTCCAGGCAGGGCAGTTCTCCATGTCCGCGGCGGCGGTGTGGTGGTCGGCGGCGAGGGTTTTCTTGCGTGGGGGTTTGGTGCGGAGTAACCGAGGCGACGCGGTGGACTGAGTGGAGAGTGGAGAGTGGAGTGGTGGGTGGGTGGGCTTAAAGAGCAGACAAGGAAACGGAAGAGGCGTGAGCCATTGGGCCACTAGCAACTGCTAAATAGTTACGTTAGTACCTGCCCTTGATCAAAGCACTACTACTTACCACACTGGCATTGCCATCAATGTTTAATACCACAGGTCCTAGGTTCGAGACCTAGGCAAAACTCTTTTTTTGTAATTTTTTTATTTAAGAAAAATTTGGTACAGGCATACAAATTCAGTCATATAAAACAGCTACTGCAGACATATAAATTCAGACAAATTCAGTCATATGAAACAGCAACTGCAGGCATATAAATTCAGGCAAATTCAGTCATATAAGACAGAGACAGTTAACTTCATTTTCTTATCTGAACCAACTTCAGTTTCTTATCTTAACCCACTTCAACTTCAATATCTTATCTTAACACAATTTAGTTGACACAAATTCAGGAGGAAAGATACAAAGTGGTTTTTTTTACAATGACACAGATTCAATCAAATTCATTCAGCATGCCCTTCAGCTTTCTTATCTTCTCCTTGGTGGCCTCTGTCTGTTTGAATAGGTCACCAATCATGTACTCAAGCTTCCTTTTCTCATGCTTCAAGTCATCCCTCTCTTGCACTGCTTAGTCCCTCTCTTTCTCTGCTTTAACCCTGAATACCTGATGAATGTTGGTTACTGACTTGTCTGCAATCTTCTTCTTCTCAATTTCTTCCTTTAGATCAGTCAGAGTAAGTTGTGTGCTGCCTAGTTGGCTCATTGCCTGCTCCTTCTCAGCCACCATCTTAGCAAAATCAAGTTTGAAATGCCTCAACTCATTCTCCATCTTCTTCTTCTCTTCAAGAACCTTCAAATTTTCTTCAGCACTCACAACATTCTGCCCGAGCCTCTGTTTTTTCTCCTCTTCATACATGGTCCATATAGTAGCTAGGCTCATCTTCAGAGCATCAGGCCACTCAGGGTCAACCTACTCAACATATCTGCATTTGGGTACTTCCTAACAATTTAGAACATACAAAAAAGAGATTCAGTTAACTGCCAATATTCAGTACTGTGCCTGATGATGGAACTTAAGACATACTACAAAGAGAAAAATGTTTAACAGTGCCAAATGCAAAAAAATTACTAACCTTTTGTGCACAAGCTAGAAACCTTCTGCCAGTATCAACAGATTCAAATGCCACATTCTTCTCACACAAAGATCCATGCCCACATCTAAAGCTAGGCAGATCTGTAGCCAAGCCACTCCATTCCTCATAGGATATTGTGGCAGGTGGCTAAACAAAAGAGAGACATTTGGAATCAATTGAGAGAGAAACCCTAGCTGAGAAACCCTAGACTAGATTTGTGTGAGATTGAAGAGCACACTAACCTTGTTGGTCACTGAGTCATCTTCAGAAGAAGTGGGAAGATCATTCCAGGACACCATGGTTGCTGCTAGCTGAAGATGAGAAGGGGATCTGTTGGTGCTATTGGACAGAGGAGAGAAGGGATCTGGTGGTGCACGAAATTGAAGATGAATGGTGAGGAAGAAGGGGATCTGGTGGTGGTGGTGGTGGTCGACTAGTGGACCACAGCTACATGTAGAGTGCAAGTTGCTGGGTGGGTGTTTGCAGCAGGTGCAAGTACATGCTTGCTTTTGAGTTCAGTTGTGCCGAGATTCACTTACTTCATTTAGTACAACAATTAGTTTGCAAAGTTTGCAAAGTTAGTTCAGTACAGCAATTAATTTGAAAGCAACGAGATTAAGTACAATGAGGTTAACTTTGCAAACTAAATTCAGATAACTATAAAAATTCAGTGAACTGCAAACATTCTGTCAGAATTAGTTTAACTACACTTCTGACATGAAATACATCTGTCAGTTTTTTCAAAGCAAATAGGTCTAGCATTTCAAAGCAAGTAGGTCAAGCAGGCTTCACATTACTGACATATTATCCATTACAACAACCATTACAACTAAGCATTACTGAGCAAACAAAAGCAACCATTTTAGTATGCTCAGTTTACACACCTGCACCTACTGAATTAACAACACTTCACTTCTTCATAATTAAGGTGAAACACATCACACAAAGCACTATAACAAAACCAATCATCAGCTTCAGCAGCATCAAAATCTCTCTGCCTAACCCTAAAAGCATAGCAATTTGCTGCTTGGTAGCATACTTATTCTCACTGGAGCTGCCATAATTATCTCTTCCAGCCCTGCCTCTCCCAGCCATGACCCTTCCAGCTGTGCCTCTGCCTGCCATTGATTCAGTCCTCTGCCTCTCAAGCTCTTCCCTCTTGTCCTCAACAGCACCAATTGCATCTACAGCAGCATCACCAACCAGACGCCTTGTTTCAACCAGATGCTGCACATACTCAAGCTCCCAGTGCCAGAAATCACAAGTGACCTGATTAATCAGTGGCAAAATTAGTTAACCAACTCTAGAAAATTATAGATTTAATGATTCAACTACTGCATTGCTCTAAACTACTGCATTAGTTAACCAACTGCTCTGCTTCATTACTAAAGTGAGCTGACACGGCATGAATCTACTGAACTGGCACTTACATGGTGGTTCACGCACTTGTAGAAGATCCATCCATCGTGCTCATCGGTGCTAGACCGGTAGAACCTCACCTGCTTGCCGCAATCCGGGCACCCGATCAGTGGTACAGCAACGGAGCGGCCACGCAGCGCTGAGCGCATGGAGCTGGAAGACGACATGAAGGAAGAGACAGAGGAGGCGGAGGAGGGCGTCGGCAATGGCTGCGGCGGCGGAAGGCGACGGCGGCGGCGCGAACGGGATTTCGCTAGGGTTCGGAGGAGAGGAAGCGGAGAGCGAGAGGATAAGGAAGCGGAGAGCGAGAGGATATGGGTTGCGGGAGGGAGGAGACAGGAGCGACCCGGTGCGGTCCGACCAGGTGGGGTGCGGTCCGACCAGGTGCGCGCATATTTGCAAAAAAACCTCCGGCCATCTAGTATTAACGCCGCCCCCCCCCCCCCCCCCCTCCCCGACAGGTGCTGCACAAGTGGCGGTCAAAGCACAGCTGGCAACGGCTGACTCGGCCAAGTCAGCAAATACGTAGCTCCAATCGTATATACGGATTAAAGTGAACCCCTGCGCAAGTAGATGGACTGTATTTCAGGTATTTTGAAGTAGTGGTACTTAAGTGTCAGCCGGCTCAAGTTTTGTGACCTATGATGAATTTTTCTCATTCTGAAAATATGTTCGGACCTTTTAATTCCAAATCTCTCCTCCGGGTCGGTCAAAAGGTCCAAAGCCCAAAAGCAAGAAGCAAACAAGCCCAAACCCTTTCAAGGAGCCCCCCAACCCCAAGCAGCCGCTGCCGCGCCGCAATCGTCCATGGCGGCTCAGCCGCCGTCTTCCGGCTTACCGGCGGCAGCCGGAAACACCAAGCGCACCTCGAAGCGGAAGCCCAAGACAAAACCAGCCGCCCCCTCCGCCCTAAACCCTAACTGGGCCCAGCTCCAGTCCAAGCTCCCCGCGTCCACGTTCCTCGGCAAGCGCAAGCGCCCCGCCCCTTCTCCGCCCCCTGAGCCGTCTCCTACCCCGGAGGCAGCGGAGCTGAGTTTCAAGCTTGAGCCGACCTCTGACGACACCAGGTGAGCGGGCCCTGCCAGTTAGCTTCCCTTGTATGCCGCTTTGAGACGTTTGGGCTTTGATTTGGTGGTGGTGGTCAGCTTGACGAAGGCGTTGGCGCTGGATTGCGAGATGGTCGGGGTTGGGGCCGGTGGCAGCAAGAGCGCCCTCGCCAGGGCCACCTTGGTAAACACCAATCACCACTTTCTTTTGTTTGGTTTCTTGTGTATTTACTTGGTACAGTGCCATGCTTCATTGCTAACTATGCCATGCCAATGGTAAGCGCTTGGGATGTACGGGATTTCTTGTTGAATTGAATGGGAAGAATGGGGTTCGAGGAGCTGCGCAGTCTTGAGACAACTGCATGTATAATGTTTTGCATTTCGTGCGGAATGACATTTTCTTCGAAGGGCTTATCAAGTTGTGTCTGGCATAGGATCTAAAGAAGCAAGAGCACCGCAATTAGTTGGTTATTAGAAGCATCCCAAAAGCGTCTGGGTCGAAATATGACTTCCGAATTAAGTTCCGAATTGTTGATGCGGCCAAAGGTAGTGGGGTTGCCATATGCAAAAAGGAACCCATAACCAGAGCTTTGTAGCTATGCGATGTCTTGAACTTTCGGGCTAGAAGGTGCTTTTGGCAACTTCAGAAATCAGATTGATGCCACATTAGTATGTTTAGAAGTTGGTTGCTTTATTTGGCTGCAAGAAGATGTTGTAAGCTTGAATTTCGAAGGAGTAACCAGTACTACAATATTTAGGTATTATTAGTTTAAATACCTCTTAATTAGCTTACGTTCCTTCTAGTAGTAATGTATCGTGATTGTTACATCATGTGTTAGGGTAGGTATAGTGGTCATCCATGTCAACTAAAGATGACAATAAAAAAACATATTATACAATGGAATACTCTTGGTGTTATGTCTAGCAATTAGTGTTTGATGCCTCTAAAATTTGTGGTGATTGCTTCCTCAAATCCAAAATGCAAGTCTGTTACGACATGACAGTCTTCAAGACAGTGCTTTGACCATCAGTTTCTAGTGTCTGAAATAAAACCATTATTACATTATAGAACTGCATTTCATCATGATAAATCTAGTAAGTGCCTCTTTGCTTCCATCGAAGTTCATAGGAATTCTAGAGGATTCCATTCCATAGGAGTTTTTCTCATTGGGCTTGTTTGCTTTGTCGAATTGGAATTCATATGGGTCCAACCTAATGGAAACATCTCTTTATTTTAGTGACAACTACGTCATGTGATTAACCATTCGGGGAAAAAAAATCCTATGTTGTTTCCTGTGGCGTAACCAAGCAACATCAGTTACACATTCCTGTATGATTCAACATGTCATGATCCAATTCCTATGTTTTTCCTGTTTCTGTTCTTTTAAAATCCTGCGACCAAAAGGCCCTAATATCAGTTTGATATTTGTGATGTTACTAATTCTTTCTTTATAGATGGTCAAACTTATAAATGAATTCATAACATTTTAGGAGTGTTTGTACTCTACTTTTTCCTACAGACTTGGATGCATATACAGTTAGCAGTAGCAATCCTAATATTCCACTACATATATATTAAAACACCTGCAGTTTGTTACAGCTAAGAGTAATTCGTTAAGTTCATTTTTCTCTGGCGAAGCTCAAACCCTGGTTACGTGGAACTAACCACTGACACATACTCTTGCTTTCTTCTGTTATGACCCTGTCGTCCATCATTACCCTTCCTTCCAATGTCTGTGGAGGGTTAACACTCTAGAACAGTAACACCCCCTGCCAAGCAGTTCCATCGGAGCAAATCCCAGGCAAAGCTCGTCTGAATCCCACATATACCCCCGCCTTATCCGAATACATCATGAAATTAAGAAGGGAGAGGGGCGAGCGTGGCCTATGCAGCCATCATGAACATGAAAGAAGCAGCTCTGAACCAAGAGAAATCTAGAACTCTGGCAACATTTTGTATCATGAACAAAATATCATTTCATTTTCTAGGAAGGAGAGAGAACAGAGACATGAAGAAAAATTGTAGTACTCAACATTTTGTATCCACCACCACAAACATGATCCATTACCATCTGGATAAAAAAAATCATATTGAGAAAAAAAAATCTCTTGACCAAAACGATCAGCACCTAGGGTGTAGAATACCTATTTTTACACCACTACACCATATTTTTACGTTCCATACATGTTGTCTTACATCGAAGTAAATAAGAACATATGAAAATGTATATCGGCCGTAATTTTTTACATGACATAAAATTACAAACGTAAAAGCACAGCATAAAATATACATATAAATGCAACTTTGTGCTTTTATGATTCATATCTTATTTTTCTTATGCCAATTTTTGCGTAGTGAACCAATATGAAGGTAGTATTTGTATACCAAACGCAAGTTCAAAATATAACGACGTAGCAAAACCGTAGGTGCAAAGTAACTTAGTCTGCACCCTGGGTGCTCAATAGCATTGTACATATAGGGTATAGCTGCGGTTTGCTGCTGGCGTTGTTGGAGCCTTCTCCCGTCTGGTGAGACCCACGTGTTTGGGATGTGTTTGTGTGTGTGTGTGTGGGGGGGGGGGGGGGGGGGGGGGGATAGAAACGGCGTGGAGGATTTCCCTGATAAAGGCCACGTGAGGAGCCCTCCTCGATGTCTAGCCGCGGTTCAACGGTGGTGTTGTTGGGGCCCGGCACCAGTCAAGCGAGATCCACATGTCATGGAGAGAAGGGAGCAATGAGGTCCCTCCCTGACAGCGGTGGCACGTGTGAGCCTAGCGATGGTTCGGTTGTGGCGTCATTGGAGCCTGGCTCCAGCCCGGTGAGATCCACGTGTCGTAGAGAAAGGGGAGCAGTGAGGATCCCTCCCTGATAGCGGTGGCACGTGTGAGCCTAGCCATGGTTTGGTAGTGGCGTCATTGGAGCCTGGCTCCAGCCCGGCGAGATCCACGTGTCGTGGAGAGAGGGGAGCAGTGAGGTACCCAGCTGGGTTACACGAGAGTGGAGAAAGGTGGGTCGTGTGAGTGGGAAAAGAGAGGTGGGTCATGTGTGTGGTACATGTTGATGCAGTTGCACTCGTCATTATCAGCGGGGATCAAATGACGGTGGTGGGGAGCACCTGGTGTAGGGTTCCGGTGGTATGTGCCGGCGGTGGTGGACAAAGTAGATGTAGAGTACAGTGTGTATTGGAGGACGATGAAGAGAGGGAGGTCTATGTATTGGAGTTCATATGCTGAAATACTTTTCTTAGTATATTCGTACCCTCTAATGTTATTCTGCTTTCTGTTAGGTTAATTCCTTTGGCAACGTAGTATATGATGAATATGTGCGACCAATGGAGCGAATTGTGGACTACCGTACCCATATTAGTGGGATTAGACCTAAGCACATGAATAAAGGTAATGTCATTAGTATATTAGCACTATGTGTTATTATATTTTTCTGTTGAGGTTTGCTATTTGTATGGGTCATGCAACACCATTTTATGATACTACAGCCAAAGATTTCTCGATCGTTCAGAAGGATATAGCTGAGCTTATCACAGGAAGGGTTCTTGTTGGACATGCCTTACACCATGATCTTAAGGTTGTTACGGATCTTAACCCCATTCGTGAAGCACTTTGTTATGTTGTCTAATGTGGTACAATCTTTGCCAGGTCCTGCTACTAGGCCACCCAAAAAAGGACATAAGAGACACCTCAGAATATGAGGTTTTCCGACGGTTAGATGGTCTTCTAAATATCTACTCTTACTAAGATTGCTTAGCACTGTAGTGACATGTGTTTCAATTTAGGGAGGGCAAGCGGAGATCGTTGAAAGATCTTGCTGCTCAAGAACTTTCTGTTAAGATACAGCAGCAAGAGCACTGCCCGGTATGTGTGATACTGTACTCATAATGTATTTTTATACGGTGTTTAAGCCTCGAGTTCAGTTTTGAGCCCCTCAACAGTATATTTTGGTTTATTTTAGCCCATTCCAATCCTCTTTTGCTTCAATGACTAATAAATCAGTGTCACGCCAACAAATTGTGTTAAGTTGAACTAGAATGATTCAGGAGCTTACTAAACAACATTTAATGTTGAGTGCTTGATTATACAAACGCAAATAGACCAGGGGCTTATTATGAAATTTGTCTTGTTTATCAACTATGTGATTGGTTCTTGTGATCCATAGCTTACCACTCGTTCACATAGCCACTTGCTAGTAGACTGAAAATTCATTATCCTAGTCTAACACTTTCCTGCTCATATTAGTTGTGTCCATAACTAGTTTGCATGGTGATTTTGGTAACCGTATAGATTGAGGATGCTCGCGCAGCAATGTTCATTTACAAGAAGCACAAGAAAAGTTGGGAGAAGAACAAGAAAGAGCAATTCAGGTTCAAGAACAAGCAGAAGAAGCGAGGCAGTAAGAAATCTGCTGAAGCCAATGAGAAGGACCCCAATGTCCCAATAGTTCTACTCTAGGAAATATAGATGTAGGGGGCCAGGGCCAAGCCAGTGTCGTTCTTAACATGGATTTCACGACGCCAAAGGGTATGCCGTCGTGTGGGAATTTCAGATGACCCTGTCAAGAACTCAAGATCAGCACGCCAACCTGGGAATTTTCTCCAGATGAACCATGAACTTGGGTACCATGCCGGACCGGGTAGATGGATATCTGTTGATTCTGGTTTCTTTACGCCGCATCTGTTTCAGGGATTGATTGAAAATTGTGTGGTTGATCATTCCCCACATCACGTGTGACGAAACTTCGCACTTGCATGCGGGTTCTGTAACAAGATATTTACATGATCAGCTGAAAAATGTCGCAGCCGATAATATTTGGTTGTTGGTAATTGCATTTTGAGTACTTGGGTTGGCTTATAACTAGAGTAGATGGCACGTGCACTCATCATAACCGGTGCGAGTTGCACGTGATCGAGTCCCACGGCAGAGCCCCATTGTCAAACCTTCACGAACTGTACGGAGGAAGAGTGGACGCTGAGATCGGCGATCAACGGCAAGTGGGCAAGTGAACCACCTACTGCGTCCTCACGCATCGTTTTCCTTTCTTGAAGGCGCCTTCATATATCTTGCTTACTATCGCTCTAGTCATGTTAGGGCATTTCTAGCTAATCCCTAAAAAATAATCTCCATTCAAGTAAATCTTTAGGCCCTCTTTGATTTGAAGGATTTTCAGAACGTAGGAATAGAAAATAAAAAGGATTTGAGTGGCATGTCCACTTGAATCCTATAAGATTTGCATAGAGTGTTTGATGCTATAGAAAAAACAAAAGAATTGTAAATTTTTTTGAAGTGGATGCTTGATTTTCAATGAAATGTGGTTCACTTGATTTCATAGGAAAATTCCTGTAGGATTCAATCATGTGAATCAAACGATCAACATAGGAAAAAAAATCCTAAGGATTCTAACCCTTTAAAAATTCTATGAAATTCCTTTGAATCAAAGGAGCCGTTATGCTCCACCAAGTTTTGATCGGTTCTAGCCGATCCACTAAATTTAGCGAAGTAAAATATAAATTTGCATAAATTTAACCTAGTTTCAACCGAAATTTGCATACATTTAAACATAAATTCAATATAGTTTTGACAATCGAACATTAAACATAAATTTAAATTTAAACTACACTAGACTACTCATCGGCCATAGTGGAGGTCGAGCCAATCTTTCTCAACAGGCCACCGCTGGTGAGACATGGATCCGGGCCGCCACTCCTTAAGGTCGAACTCCTACTCCTCCTTGCCTTCCTCCTCGCCGCCTTGCACCTCATCGTTGGAGATGACGATGACCTTCCCGCCATTGTCGGTGAATATCGCCCGCTTCGCCTCCACGAGCTTGGGGTGCTAACGGCGGAGGTCCGCCATGTATGCCTTGTCAACGGCCTCTGCCTTGAGGCGCTCCCTCGCCTCTCGGTCATCTCGAGCCATCGCCGCACTCACCACATCCGGCGCCAGTAGGACGAGGTGGACCGGCGCCGTCCCAAACGGGAAGTTGAGCCTCATAGTGGCGCCATGGAACCGGATTTGCCACCAGTCATATTCCATCGCTGCGAGCTCCGCAGTGTGGAACGACCCGACCCACTTCCTCGTGTGGGTCTATCGGTCGGTGATCTTCTCTACCCATCTCCCCCGCGCGCGCTATCGGACGCCAATGTATGTCCTCTGCGGCGCCCGTGACGGAGCGAGGTCCAGAAAGTCGGCGAACCGGGCGGGGGCCGGCGGATCGGGCATGGCGGCACGGATCCGTACCGCGGCGGCTGAGGATAATTTATCCTCCTCTAAGGCCGATTGGGGATCGTCTACGTGCTGGCGCATTTTTACTCCTCTAACCAGTTATTGGGGATTCGGTTAGAAATGCCCTTAGATGGTGTTGGCCTGTTTGTGTTGGCGTTCGGTGTTGGTTCATGTTGATTTTCGGCCTTGGTTTTTCTTATAAACCGGTAGCTCTGTATTTACTTTTTTCTCTTAATGAAATCCACGGAACTCCTGCCTTGCTCGTAAAGTAAAATAAAAGAAGTGGGCAAATATCCCGATCACATCTAGGGAGGACTGCCTACCACTACCGATAGGGACGGGACACATTAATCAAGATGAACTAGCAATCCTAGAGACGAGACACATGATACAAGATGTTACCGCTGCCACCATGGCCATGCGTGCGTAATATACAGGGTGGCTGTCAAAAACTTAGAATGAGGTCTCAACAACTCATTTTCTTCTTTCAGTTCTTCGTTCATAGGTGGTGGTGGTATGTAAAAAGCATCTAACAAGTTCACCGGCAAAACACCAAACTCAGAGTACAGAGTAACACAAACGATGTTGCTAGGCCTCTATGGACAGGTTCTTCTTGTGTCTGCTCAGCTTCAGCCGGGGTGTGGCATCAACTTTCACCACAGCCAGCCTCTCGTCGTCGCTCGCCGTTGTCACCTTCGCGGGGGTAGCATCCTTGGCGGTGCTGCAGATCTGCGGCCTTGTGCCAAGGGAGAACAGCCTGCCCTTGCCGGCGCTCCTGCTGCGGCCCAGCCTCGCAATCTCCTCCCGCATGGTGGAGCACTCCTTCTCCAGCTCGGCCACCCGCTGCTTCATGCCGTCCATGCCCTCGCGCAGGGCCTGGTTCTCCCTGGCGGCCAGGGGCCAGCCGACACCGCCACGGTGCTGCTCACTAGAGGTTGGCATGCCAAGCTGCCTCGATCCGCCCTCGAGGTTCTCGGAGATCATCAGGCACTCCGCGATGGAGCTCCGGAGCTGCAGCTGCTCGAAGAAGAGGACCTGCACGATGACCCGCAGGGGGAGACGCTCGTTCTGCGCCGCGTGGGTGCAAGCCTCCAGAGAGAGCTTCTGGCAGTCCATCACCCGGCAAAGCTCTTCCTTCTCCGATTCCGACAGATGGGGATGCGCCTATGTACAGGAGCAGAAACAAAACATAAACAAACATTAGCAAGGTGAACTTATGATTGATGCCACATCAAACATTACTAGCTACCTGTCGATGCCATATCAAATATTACAGATCAAACATTACTATCTATAAGCTTCGTTAACAGAAGGTAAAAGGAAGAATAGTAAGCAGTAAGCACCACCTTCATGCAACCTAAATAATGTTTCTGAACCTACTCTACTATTTCTTCAATAACCTCTTTATCCTGCGGCGCAAGCTGAATGATCACAAACCTTTACTGTACTATCTAGTTTTACTGAGAAAAGGTTTTGGAACTGAAAACAGAACAGCTATCCACCAATCCTTTCAAATATAACTCGACAAGAAGTTACAAGGATAGGAAGAACTAAGTTATGGATGCTAATCATGATTTGCCTGACTTAGGATATGCAAAAGAATTCACCTACCGGTGTGTTATTGTGTCATTGGAAACAGGGAGCAGAAATAAAAGAGTGTTTACCTTCAGATAGATGTCAACGGCGCGGTAAAGTCCATCATCTATTGGCCGAGCATAGTCTGGTATGGCGGCAGCCAAAGACACAAACTTTGGCAACTTTAGGTTGGCATCTGGTGCAACTTCAGCTAGGTAGCCGTCGATCAACTTAGCAACCATAGTAATCGGCAATAGAGATGGAGAAGCCAATAGGTGCCCATCTTCGCCAATGCCAGGAGAAGCTCCACCAGTTTCTTGATCCATTGCCAAGAAGTGGTCAAGAATCCTATGTACGCAATCCACATCATAGAGCATTTCAATGGATTCAGACATGTTTGTTATCAGAAGATCTTCCAGAGTGGCCTTGTCAAGCTGCAAACCTATCCGACGCTCCAAGTTGGACATGCAGGATGAGCTGGCTTTAAGGAAGATCGCTGTGCGCAGAAGGCCAAATAACAGCTTGCAAGATGTAACACCCCTTTGGAAAGGTAACAGCCTATCAATCTCGTCAAGAAGATACCTTTGCTCCTCTTCAGAAGGCATGGTGGTTAAAGTTGACACTGAAAGGCAGTTACTGACATCACTAATGCTTTTGCGCCGATTCAGACCAGGTAAACGCCTTTTGGCATAATGGTTAAGGGATCCAACAATAATGTCCTGATTGACGCCTCGGTATTCCATAGCTGAGATTACCTTCTTGTATAATGGAAGGCTTAAGCATGACACATCATCATACCACCAATCTGAACTGCAATTTCTTGGCCTTGCTCCAGTGCTAATACCATTCCACAAGAAGCTCCCTCCAGGACTCTGTGTGGGACCACCATACTGGGCGACAGGCCAGCCAAATACATCGGGATCAGTGCTTGATTTAGTTGCAACTGAGTCTATGCACTTCTTCACAACTTGCAATTTTTCAGCAAGATCAATGACGTCATCGCAAGTATGAAGTGCCTTGATTGAATCTTTCCAGCTTTTGAGAACTGTCTGGGTAAGGAAGTTCTCTGTCTGCGCAATCAAATTTCCCTCGGCGATCTCTTCAGCCATCTCAAGATACTCAGAAGCGCAGCGAAGGTGCACAACATTGGAGGAAGTCAATTCAAACTTCACACCATAGCAGAACCTAGCAGCTAGTTCAAAAGCCTTTGCTCCCCCAGGAATATCAGATAGATCAATGGCACAGCTATCTTCTCCCTTCTCAATTTTCTCTCTGATGAGACGTTCCAGAAGGCCACTCTTCGATAATAGAGGAAACTGTAAAACAGATATCAATTGTTACAAGGTAATTTACTTCATCCTCCGCAGACATTTACATCTATTTTTTGTCTCTAAACAAAGTTGTACTAAATCAAAGACACTTATTTTGGGATGGACAGAGTAGTATGCACATATTGGTACTAGAAGTTTCCCAGAATCAAAGTAAAAATCGCACAATGCTAACAAAATTGTGTGAAAACACATGAAAGCCTTAGTGAACTTATTAGTGAAATTTTTACCTTGTGGAGATGAAAAGATTGTTCCCCAACCACCACAGTTATATCACTGGGAAGGCCAGTAGTGCAATACCTACATAACAAACATATTTCCATTAGTAATTTTCTGTTCAAACAATTTAGTTTATATAAAATAGTGTGCTTACACAGTTATAAGTTATAACTGTAGAGCATGAGGAAGTACATGAATATAAGTGGGAAAATTATTCCAGCCAAACCACATGAGATAATATTATAGATAATTTTAGTTTGTTGTACACAATCATGCAGAGCTTGAATGAGCTGCATTTAGTTCGGCCATCTATTCTAAAGTGAACATGAGCTCAATGTAGCAATTGAGCCTCGCTTGGGTGGGGGTAGATGTACAAACTCACTACCCTCCATGTCTATCCCTATTTCTTTTCTACTATTTCAACATGTAATTGTTCCTACATGTTCCAGCATTTTTGCTTCTTGGAAAAACATGGTATACTTTGGTGATCTTTGAGCTCATCAACGGAGTGAACTAAACTTAATGCACTACATAATCCAGCTGAATATCAACATCTTACATCAGCCCTAGCTTGTCTCATTAAGTTGAAAAAATTTAGGGATAAAAAGGCCATGTGTTATCATGAATATTGTTCCAAATATTGGCCATGTGTTCAACCAGCATCTCGGTCAGTTAATCGCTACTCGGTGGGTCACCGAACAGCCGATTAACTGATTTCTTGGCCAATTAACTGGAAAATTCGCCTATTTGTCACTACTCAGCACCCGAACGATATGGTACTAGTTACCGATATCTTGAACATTGATCACGACCAGCTCCAAGGCACATTAATGTGCTTGACTTCCTAACTTCTAGACTGTATGCACACAGAACATGCACTAAAATATCCATGGTCAGAATTGAAAATAATAATCAAAGTTCATATGTCACAATTGTTTCTCTCTCTTGTAAATACAGTTTAGATGTATTTAGAAGTGTTGATCAAGTGATGTGCCTAATAAAGTTGGTTCTAAAAAAAGATTGCACTTAAATAGGATACAAGAGACCAAATAAGAGATTAGCTATAAGCCTTCTAACCGTAACCCAAAAGATAAAAAAAATCTCAAGTTTCAGATTTGTAGCAGTTTATTACATATTCCAGGACCGGTATCTGACGGAGTAATGCTCGGCATGATTGTGACGAGAGAACAGAATTTGGAGGCATCAATATGGCACATTTAGTGTCCAACATGTGCAGCTCCAGCAAGTACTGAACATAAGAACGGCCGGTCCCAAAAGTCAGGCGAGAGCGAGACAATATTTCTCATGGAAAGGGGGAATAAATGCTAATCCAGGACAGGCATTCTGCTCCATTTACCCACCACTGCCTTGATCTCAATAACACCCAAAAATGGTAGTATAAAAGGTAGGTTCCATTTTTCCACGAATAGATGAAGTCGTCCAAACGGTACGAGCATTGAATGCATCGAAATGACAGCCTTAGCATAATGATATTGATTAACAGGCTGTCTTTAGGTAAATAACTGGTAGTGAGTCCTCCCAGAAAGTTGCATCAGCTTAAAAACAAAAAGGGTTGTAGTTTTCCTAGCTGGCCTGGGCTCGATGTTTTGATTAGAGCCTTCCATCCAGAAGGAGTTGGTTAGCATATTATAATCAGTACCCCAGATGAGGCCAACAGGAAGAGGTTGGGCCATGGATGATGCATGGGAGCTTCTAGTACACACATATGGCACCTATTCAATTATTTTTCCAATTCCTGAAAGAAGTAATGGCAGGTACATTTCCTATCGTGCCCAACCTCACACAGACAAACACTCCAATGTCTACGGTGGTAATTATGGCAGCAAATAGAGCAAGTAATGAAAACATTGCACGTATTAAAAGGTGAAGCAACTTTAATAAGATGTTAAAATTGTCATTTGCAACCATGAGGAAATGTGCAGGCTAGACATGGCAGAGGATCATGTTGGGGGAAATGAAGAAAGAGAGAGAAGCTGTTCATACCAGTCTTGACCCTGCTTCCTGAATACATCAGCCCTTGATCCCAGCTTGAGGCAGGCCATGTTAGGAGTCCCAGGTTCCAGCGGACGCCGCACTACATGAACGAGGCGGCCGGTTCCTTGGGATCAAAGGCAGAGAAAGATTCCGCCCCCCCGCACACACCAGAACCAAATCCTCGAGAAACCAAGGGAAAGAAAATAGAAAAGGAAAGCACTTTCCCCACACAGGAACACGCACGCAAAACCTCAATCTAGCCCAAAATCCCCCGAGACGTTGCTGCGATGTGGAAGGCGAAGGGCGCCCAGATTACGCGGAGAGGACGCACGAGATTGCACATCCACTGGTGAGGAGAGATTCCGGCGACCTCTGGAGACGTGGAAAAGAAGGGCCGGCGGACCTTTGGATAACTGTGGTACCTAACTAAGCCCACCCGCCGAATTACTCCTGGATTCTGCCGCCCAAGATCCCGACTCAACGAAGGAATAGACCGTCCCGGAAGAAGAAGATGAGGAAGAGAGGTCGATGACCAGTGGTTTGTTGGTTTGTTTGTTTATGGGGACTGGAAGTGTGGGGGAGTAGGAATGTTGTGGCAGGCAGGGAAGGGGATCCAAGAACATTCTCTTCTTTGGCTCGGTGTACTAGTACTAGCAGTCCTGCCGTGGTGTGGATTTGGGTGGGCTTCACAGCTTCCTATGGAGAAAAGGACACCAAACGGAAAGGAGACGGGGAGGGGGGAGGAGGAAGGCAGCCAGGCTGTGGGCCCAGACCCAGCAGGCCCGAATGCACTTTGGCTTGGCTGCATTGTATTTTTTTTTTTACCAAACCTTCCCGTCCTTAAAAAAGTCTTCGCCCCGCTTTATAAATAAAACAACCACGGGGCACAAAGTTATCAAAATACCAACCGAACAACACACACAACGCCACCGCAGGCAAAATCCAACACACACACAAACACACAACACCCGGGTTCAGCTGTGGGCACAGCACAACAAGCCCAACATACACACACGACATGCACAACACATAAACGACGGTGGCGGCGAAGTAGAGAAGATCTAATCCGGTTCCGGAGGTGGGGGAAGCGGTGGAGCCATCCGGAGAGCCATCACACGAAGCTGGATGATGATGGAGGTGATGGCGTCTCTCTTCCTGGGGCGGCTAAGCGGCCGCCAAAGCTACAAGTAACCAGACCATTTGAACAAAGCATCAGTAGCGCGACGAAGAGGGATACGCTGAATCACAAGCTTATCCTAACAGTCCACAACGTCCAGGCAAGCACCCCAATGATCAGCCACCTAATGTGGCGAGCCGGAGGTGCTAACGCCTGGAGTTCGGCAAAAAAGGCGGGAAAGTTGTTGTGGTCCCAGCTTCCACCCACTATCTCACGGAAACAGTTCTAGAGGAACTGCGCGGATACGCAGGAGAAGAAGATATGGTTTGAGTCCTCTTCAGGCCCCCAGAGCGGGCAATGCCCATCACCAGGGCCGTTGCGTTTCATGATTCCAATCTACTTCCTTCGTTTCTAAATATAAGTCTTTTTAGACATTTCAAATGGACTACAACATACGGATGTATGTAGACATATTTTAGATTATAGATTCACTCATTTTGCTCCGTATGTAGGCACTTGTTGAAATCTTTAAAAGGACTTATATTTAGGAACGGAGGGAGTATTCATCTACGATCATGCCAGTACAACAAACAGTAAATTTACATTCAGATCCGTACACCACCTAGCCAGGTTGTACACTGAAACAAGCCGAAGGTGTGGCATCGTCATCACCCCCTCCCTCCCTCGTCGGGGCTGGGCAAAACTTGTTGTTAGGAGCAGATCCACCAAAGACCACCACCAACTAAATCTCGTGAAACACACCTCCACGCGGCCTCCGACGATGCTAGAAGCACCACTGAGATGGGGGCTAGGCAAGGAAAATCTTATTCCATCTTCAGGGAGACGCCGTCGTCTCACTTTCATGAGCAAAACACAAATCCTAACAAATTCAAAGAAACATCTAACAACTGAGCCTTCCCGACGGCAGTGGTCGGGATCCACCACACGCCCATGGCCCTTACGCCACAGGAGATGAATTAAATCGGTGTTGCCACCGACTGTAGGTAGGAATCCTAATCTTTTGTTCGCTTGGGAAGGGAGTAGGAAGGGGTAGGCTAGCGATCGATAGCCAACTAATTTTCCATTTTTATTGATTGATAGGCTCTTGATTTTGATTCTCTATGTCCCTCTCCGCCAAACTAATTGACAACGGGGTGATGACGATGGCACGCTTTCAGCTTGCTTCAGTGTTTGTAGTCGTTGCTAGATGGTCTACGGATTTGAATGTAATTTTTATTTTATATGATGTTCGTTATACTATCATGATTGAAGATAAATAAATCAAAAGTTTCGCGCAGAAGAAAAGATAAGAGGAGAAGATTTTTGGACAGAGAAAGTGAGGGGACGGTAAATGGTAATCCGCGTGTTTCTTGTTATACTACAAATATCAACCACCGTTGGCTACTGTGCTTTTGGCCTTTTCTTGAGGGTCTTCTACCCTCCCCGTGGTCCACAACCACAGCAGCAAATGGCCACTCGTAAGTCCTAAACACACACCCGCAAGAATCCATATGTTTCAATGTCCGTCGACAAGTTCTTGCATGTTCGAGACCGAAAGGTCTGTCGTCCCTGGTGGAGGAGATGATGGAGATCACCAACGTGCAAGTCGGGACAGCCGAGAGATTTGGGGGAGATTGACTGGCACTTCCATCCAGAAACAACTGGAATCACGTCGCAGGGGCAGGGCCGGGCCTAAGCATTCCATGTTCCATCTTTGTTTTTCATGTTCGATGAAGCAACCATGGAATTTCAGAAACAGAAACTATTAAACCGTGAGGTAGCACTAGACACTAGGCGCACTGTTGATCACTTTTGTTTGTCTTGTGGCAGCGCAAAAGGTTGTGGATTCTGCGAGGGCAGCCGCGCATGATTAGCACCATGCCATGCTCCCTCCAATCGATGCATCCCTTTCCCTTCTGTCCCAAGGCAGCAAAGATTCCCCCGGTCACAGGACAAGCGAGGCACTAATCCAGTTCCATGCTTTCTTTTCCACTTATCCTTTTTTTATTTACAAAATTGCCAAACCCATTAAGGCACAGTGAAAGAGCGGCCAGCCAGCTATGCAACTTGGCGCATGCTGGTTGGCCACGGTGAGATTTTTTATTTTATTTTTATGGAGATTATTTTTAGAAGAGGGAAGTGAGCCTTTTTCTTTTTTCTTTTTGATAATTGTTTTCTAGTTTTTTTTGAGATGGATGTGATATTCACGTGATGCGAGATTTTCTTTAAAAAAATTAAGATGAAGGTGATGTTTTTTTTATCTTTTTTTCTTTGAGATGGGAAACACATTCACAACTTTTTCTTGAGCGGCCCGCAATAACGGTGCCATCCATGACGCCTTTACGCCCGTGGCAGGTGACCTAGGTCCAGGATGTTACACGGTCGACACGCCAGATTATAGCTTCATGGGAAGTGAGGAAAGTGCCGTGGTGGAACTCAATGATGGGGAGATCGAGGCCCTTTACCAACAGTTATGCAATCCAGCGCAAGATGCAGCCTGGCTAGTTGAAGCTCCTTTCGACCATAGGCAAAGTGTCCAAGGAAAAGTGATGCCTGGAGCGCAAAGTGGCTATCGTGGATATAATCCTGACAATACTACGGGGATAGGAATGTAGAGGCAATCGTATCTACCGAAGAATGCTGATATGAGTATGCACAGGGAATTATACAGGTTCGGGCCCTGTTCGGTGGAGGTAATACCCTATTTTGTGGTGCTCTTAGCTCTTGGCGTAAGCTACAAGTCGTGAATGTTCAACCCTCAGCCCAAGTGAAAGATCGTGGATGTCGCTTAGAGGGGGGATGAATAAGCGCTTTAAATAATTACGGTTTAGGCTTGAACAAATGCGGAATAAAACTAGCGTTTAATTTGTCAAACACAAAACCTAAAACAACTGGGCTCACCTATATGCACTGATACGTCTCCAACGTATCTATTATTTTGATTGTTCCATGCTATTATATTATCTGTTTTGGATGTTTTATATGCATTATTATGCTATTTTATATTATTTTTTGGACTAGCTTATTAACCTAGAGCCCAGTGCCAATTTCTGTTTTTCCTTATTTTTGAGTTTTGTAGAAAAGGAATATCAAACGGAGTCCAAACGGAATAAAACTTTACGATGATTTTTCTTGGACCAGAAGACACCTAGAGGACTTGGAGTCCAAGCCAGAAGGCCCACGAGGCGGTGACAAGGGTGGAGGGCGCGCCCTAGGGGGGGCTACCTTGTGGCCCCCTCGGGAGTCCCCTGACCTAGATCTTCGTCCTATATATTCACATATATTCCAAAACCCTCAGAGGCATCCACCAAAAATACTTTTCCGCCGCCGCAACCTTCTGTTCCCGTGAGATCCCATCTTGGGGCCTTTTCCAGCATCCTACCGGAGGGGGATTCGATCACGGAGGGCATCTACATCAACCCTATTGCCCTTCTGATGAAATGTGAGTAGTTTACCTGAGACCTACGGGTCCATAGCTAGTAGCTAGATAGCTTCTTCTCTCTCTTTGATTCTCAATACCACGTTCTCCTCGATGTTCTTGGAGATCTATCCAATGTAATCTTCTTTTGTGGTATGTTTGTCGAGATTGATGAATTGTGGATTTATGATCAGCTTATCTATGAATATTATTTGAATCTTCTCTGAATTCTTTATATGCATGATTTGATATCTTTGTATTTCTTTTTGAATTATCGGTTTGGTTTGGCCAACTAGATTGGTTTTTCTTGCAATGGGAGAGGTGCTTAGTTTTGGGTTCAATCCTGCGTGATTTCACCCAGTGACAAAGTAGGGGTAGCGAGACACGTATTGCATTATTGCCATCGAGGATAAAAAGATGGATCTTTCATCATATTGCTTGAGTTTATCCCTCTACATCATGTCATCTTACTTAAGGCGTTACTGTCGGTGCGAAGGACAACACCTACGGGATCACGTGGATCCCTTCTACGGGTTGGCAGGGAAGAGGGGTAGAGCAAAGAGCGGATCTAATGATCAACATGACGGAATTTTTACCCAGGTTCGGGCCGCTGAGAAGCGTAAAACCCTAGTCCTGCTTGAGTGTATATTCTGTGTTCTTGAGCTTCATCTAGCCGTTACGCATGCAAGCTGGGCCGAGAGGTTCAAAAGTCTGAATCCTCCTCCAGTACGCCATGGGCCTCCTTTTATATGTCCAAGGGGCTGCCATAGTGGCACACAGGAGCTGTAAAGTAGTTACAGTGTCTATGTTTATCACCGGCGTCTTAGGACAAGCGCATTAAATGCACTGCTTACATGCCCCTTAGCTTTATCGGGGACGGGAGTAGAACCCGTTCCGTCCGTCGCCGCCCCGCTCCGTCCTGACATGAAGGAAATATGCCCTAGAGGCAATAATAAAGTTGTTATTTATATTTCCTTATATCATGATAAATGTTTATTATTCATGTTAGAATTGTATTAACCGGAAACTTAGTACATGTGTGAATATATAGACAAACAGAGTGTCACTAGTATGCCTCTACTTGACAATCTCGTTAATCAAAGATGGTTAAGTTTCCTAGCCATGGACAAAGAGTTGTCATTTGATAAGCGGGATCACATCATTAGAGAATGATGTGATTGATTTGACCCATCCGTTAGCTTAGCACGATGATCGTTACAGTTTCATTGCTACCGCTTTCTTCATGACTTATACATGTTCCTCAGACTATGAGATTATGCAACTCCCGAATACCGGAGGAACACCTTGTGTGCTATCAAACGTCACAACGTAACTGGGTGATTATAAAGATGCTCTACAGGTGTCTCCGATGGTGTTTGTTGAGTTGGCATAGATTAAGATTAGGATTTGTCACTCCGTGTATCAGAGAGGTATCTTTGGGCCCTCTCGGTAACGCACATCACTATAAGCCTTGCAAGCATTGTGACTAATGAGTTAGTTGTGGGATGATGCATTATGGAACGAGTAAAGAGACTTGCCGGTAATGAGATTGAACTAGGTATGAGGATACCGACGATCGAATCTCGGGCAAGTAACATACCGATGACAAAGGGAACAACGTATGTTGTTATGCGGTTTGACCGATAAAGATCTTCGTAGAATATGTAGGAACCAATATGAGCATCCAGGTTCCGCTATTGGTTATTGACTAGAGATGAGTCTCGGTCATGTCTACATAGTTCTCGAACCCGTAGGGTCCACACGCTTAATGTTCTATGACGATTTGTATTATGAGTTATGTGATTTGACGACCAAAGGTTTTTCGGAGTCCCGGATGAGATCGGGGACATGACGAGGAGTCTCGAAATGTTCGAGATGTAAAGATCGATATATTGGAAGGCTATATTTGGACATTAGAAAGGTTCTGAGTGGTTCGGGTATTTATCGGAGTACCTGAGAGTTACGGGAATTCGCCGGGGAGTATATGGGCCTTATTGGGCTTTAGGGGGGAGAGAGAGAGAGGGGCTGCCTAGGGTAGGTCGCGTGCCCCCCAAGGCCTAGTCCGAATTGGAGTAGGGGGAGGGGCGGCGCCCCCTCCTTCCTTCTCTTCTCTCTCCCCTTCCTTCTCTCCTACTCCTACTACATGGAAGGGGGAAATCCTACTCCCGGTGGGAGTAGGATTCCCCAGGGCGCGCCATAGTAGAGGGCCGGCCCCTCCCCTCCTCCACTCCTTTATATACGAGGGAGGGGGCACCCCATAGACACACAAGTTGATCATTGATCCCTTAGCCATGTGCGGTGCCCCCACCATAATCCACCTCGGTCATATCATCGTAGTGCTTAGGCGAAGCCCTGTGACGGTAGCATCATCATCACCGTCATCACGTCATCGTGCTGACGAAGCTCTCCCTTGACACTGAGTTGGATCGAGAGTTCGTGGGACGTCAGCAAGCCGAACGTGTGCAGATCACGAAGGTGGCGTACTTTCGGTACCAGGATCGATCGATCGTGAATACGTACGACTACATCAGCCGCGTTGTCATAACGCTTCCGCTTACGGTCTACAAGGGTACGTATACAACACTCTCCCCTCTCGTTGCTATGCATCACCATGATCTTGCATGTGCGTAGGAAATTTTTGAAATTACTGCATTCCCCAAGAGTGGCATCCGAGCCAGGTCTATGCGTAGATGTTATATGCACGAGTAGAACACAAAGGAGTTGTGGGCGTGGGTACATACATATTTCTTGCAGTCACTAGTTGATTCTTGATTCAGCGGTATTGTTGGATGAAGCGGCTCAGACCGACATTACGCGTACGCTTACGCGAGACTGGTTCTACCGACGTGCTTCGCACATAGGTGGTTAGTGGGTGTCTGTTTCTCCAACTTTAGTTGAATCGGATTCAATGAACAGGGTTCTTTCTGAAGATCAAAAAGCAATCACTATACCGCATTGTGGTTTTTGATGCGTAGGTAAGAACAGTTCTTGCTCAGCCCGTAGCAGCCACGTAAAACTTGCAACAACAAAGTAGAGGACGTCTAACTTGTTTTTGCAGGGCATGTTGTGATGTGATATGGTCAAGACGTGATGAGATATAAATTGTTGTATGAGATGATCATGTTTTGCTAAAGTTATCGGCAACTGGCAGGAGCCTTATGGTTGCCTCTTCATTGCATAAGATGCAAGCGCCATATAATTGCTTTACTTTATCGTTATGCGATAGCAATAGTTGCAAAACAAATAGTTGGTGAGACAACCATGTGACGACATGTTGATAGAGATCAAGATGATGGCGATCATGGTGTCATGGCGGTGATGATAGAGATCATGACGGTGTTTTGGATATGGAGATCAAAGGCACAAGATGATGATGGCCATATCATGTCACATATTTTGATTGCATGTGATGTTTATCCTTTATGTATCTTATTTTGCTTAGTTCGGCGGTAGCATTATAAGATGATCTCTCACTAAATTTCAAGGTATAAGTGTTCTCCCTGAGTATGCACCATTGCTACAGTTCGTCGTGCCGAGACATCACGTGATGATCGGGTGTGATAAGTCTACGTTCACATACAATGGGTGCAAGCCAGTTTTGCACACGCGGAATACTCGGGTTAAACTTCACGATCCTAGCATATGTAGATATGGCCTCGGAATACTGGAGACCGAAAGGCCGAGCGTGAATCATATAGTAGATATGATCAACATAGTGACGTTCACCATTGAGAACTACTCCATCTCACGTGATGATCGGGCATGGTTTAGTTGATTTGGATCACGTGATCATTTATATGACTAGAGGGATGTCTATCTAAGTGGGAGTTCTTAAGTAATATGATTAATTAAACTTTAATTTATCATGAACTTAGTCCTGATAGTATTTGCATAACTATGTTGTAGATCAATAGCTCGCGATGTAGCTCCCTGTTTATTTTTCATATGTTCATAGAGAAAAACTATGTTGAAAGATGATAGTAGCAATGATGCGGACTGGGTCCGTGATCTGAGGATTATCCTCATTGCTGCACAGAAGAATTATGTCCTTGATGCACCGCTAGGTGACGGACCTATTGCAGGAGCAGATGCAAATGTTATGAACGTTTGGCAAAGCTCGGTATGATGACTACTTGATAGTTTAGTGCACCATGCTTTACGGCTTAGAACCGGGACTTCAAAAAATGCTTTGAACACCACAGAGCATATAAGATGTTCCAAGAGCTGAAATTTGTATTTCAGACTCATGCCCGAGTTGAGAGGTATGAGACCTCTGACAAGTGTTTTGCCTACAAGATGGAAGAGAATAGCTCAACCAGTGAGCATGTGCTCAGAAGGTCTGAGTACTACAATCGCCTGAATCAAGTGGGAGTTAATCTTCCAGATAAGATAGTGATTGACAGAGTTCTCTAGTCACTATCGCCAAGTGACTGGAACTTCGTGATCAACTATAATATGTAAGGGATGATGAAAACAATTCCCGAGCTCTTCGCGATGCTGAAATCAGTGAAGGTAGAAATCAAGAAAAGCATCAACTGTTGATGGTTGACAAGGCCACTAGTTTCAAGTAAAAGGGCAAGGGAAAGAAAGGGAACTTCAAGAAGAATGGAAGCAAGTTGCCACTCCCATGAAGAAGCCCATGCTAGACCCAAGCCTGAAACTGAGTGCTTCTACTGCAAAGGAAATGGTCACTGGAAGTGGAACTGCCCTAGATACTTGG
This sequence comes from Triticum urartu, assembly GCF_003073215.2. Classification (NCBI taxonomy): domain Eukaryota; kingdom Viridiplantae; phylum Streptophyta; class Magnoliopsida; order Poales; family Poaceae; genus Triticum; species Triticum urartu. Next base: position 429,783,855 of record NC_053028.1, on the reverse strand, counting down.
CGGATAAGAAGGATGGCAAAGTGAACAAAGGTATATTTGATATACATGTTATTGATGTGTAATTTACTAGTGTTTATAGAAACCCCTCAGTATTTGATACTGGTTTAGTTGCTAAGAGTAGTAACTCGAAACGGGAGTTGCAAAATAAACAGAGACTAGTTAAGGGCGAAGTGATGATGTGAGTTGGAAGTGATTCCAAGATTGATAAGATTACCATCGCACACTCCCTTTACCTTCGGGATTAGTGTTGAACCTAAAACAAATGTTATTTGGTGTTTGCGTTGAGCATAATATGATTGGATCATGTTTATTACAATATGGTTATTCATTTAAGACAAAGAATAATTGTTATTCTATTTACATGAATAAAACCTTCTGAGGTCATACACCCAAGGTGAATGGTTTATTGAATCTCGATCTTAGTGATACACATATTCATAATATTGAGGCCAAAAGATGCAAAGTTAATAATGATAGTGCAACTTATATGTGGCACTGCCGTTTAGGTCATATTGGTGTAAAGCGCATGAAGAAACTCCATGCTGATGGGCTTTTGGAATCACTTGATTATGAATCATTTGATGCTTGCGAACAATGCCTCATGGGCAAGATGACTAAAACTCCGTTTTCCAGAATAATGGAGCAAGCAACTGACTTATTGGAAATAATACATACTGATGTATGCAATCAGATGAGTGTTGAGGCTCGCGGCGGGTATTGTTATTTTCTGACCTTCACAGATGATTTGAGCAGATATGGGTATATCTACTTGATGAAACATAAATATGAAACATTTGAAAAGTTCAAAGAATTTCAGAGTGAAGTAGAAAATCATCGTAACAAGAAAATAAAGTTTCTGTGATCTGATCGTGGAGGAGAATATTTGAGTTATGAGTTTGGTCTTCATTTGAAACAATGCGGAATAGTTTCGCAACTCATGCCACCTGGAACACCACAGCGTAATGCTGTGTCCGAACGTCATAACCGTACTTTATTAGATATGGTGCGATCTATGATGTCTCTTACCGATTTATCACTATCGTTTTGGGGTTATGCATTAGAGATAGCTGCATTCACATTAAATAGGGCACCATCTAAATCCGTTGAGACGACACCATATGAATTGTGGTTTAGCAAGAAACCTAAGCTGTCGTTTCTTAAATTTTGGGGCTATGATGCTTATGTGAAAAAGTTTCAACCTGATAAGCTCGAACCCAAATCGAAGAAATACATCTTCATAGGATACCCAAAGGAAACTTTTGGGTACACCTTCTATCACAGATCCGAAGGCAAGATATTCGTTGCTAAGAATGGATCCTTTCTAGAGAAGAAGTTTCTCTCGAAAGAAGTGAGTGGAAGGAATGTAGAACCTAATGAGGTAATTGTACCTTCTCCCGAATTGGAAAGTAGTTCATCGTAGAAATCAGCTCCAGTGATTACTACACCAATTAGTGAGGAAGCTAATGATGATGATCATGAAACTTCAGATCAAGTTACTACCGAGCCTCGTAGGTCAACCAGAGTATGGTCCGCACCAGAGTGGTACGGTAATCCTGTTCTGGAAGTCATGTTACTAGACCATGACGAACCTACGAACTATGAGGAAGCGATGATGAGTCCAGATTCCGCAAAATGGCTTGAGGCCATGAAATCAGAGATGGGATCATGTATGAGAACAAAGTATGGACTTTGATTGACTTGCCCGATGATCATGAGTCATTGAGAATAAATGGATCTTCAAGAGGAAGACAGACACTGATAGTAGTGTTACTATCTACAAAGCTCGAATTGTCGCAAAATGTTTTTGACAAGATCAAGGTGTTGACTATGATGAGATTTTCTCACTCGTATCGATGCTTGAAAGTCTGTCCGAATCATGTTAGCAGTTGCCGCATTTTATGAAATCTGGCAAATGGATGTCAAAACTGCATTCCTTAATGGATTTCTTAAAGAAGAGTTGTATATGATGCAACCAGAAGGTTTTGTCAATCCTAAAGGTGCTAACAAAGTGAGCAAGCTCCAGCGATCCATTTATGGACTGGTGCAAGCATCTCGGAGTTGGAATATATGCTTTGATAAAGTGATCAAAGCATATGGTTCTATACAGACTTGCGGTGAAGCCTGTATTTACAAGAAAGTGAGTCGGAGCACTACATCATTTCTGATAAGTATATGTGAATGACATATTGTTGATCGAAAATAATGTAGAATTTTCTGGAAAGCATAAAGGAGTGTTTGAAAGGAGTTTTTCAAAGAAAGACCTCGATGTAGCTACTTACATATTGAGGATCAAGATCTATAGAGATAGATCAAGACGCTTGATATATTTTCAATGAGTACATACCTTGACAAGATTTTGAAGTAGTTCAAAATAGAACAGTCAAAGAAGGAGTTCTTGCCTGTTTTGCAAGGTGTGATGTTGAGTAAAGACTCAAAACCCGACCATGGCAGAAAATGGAAAGAGAATGAAAAGTCATTCCCTATGCCTCAGTCATAGGTTCTATAAAATATGATATGTTTTGTACTAGACTATTGTGTACCTGACCATAGGTTTGGCAAGATGGTACAATAGTGATCCAGGAGTGGATCACTGGATAGCGGTCAAAAATATCCTTAGTGGAATAAGGAAATGTTTCTCGGTTATGAAGGTGACAAAGAGTTCGTCGTAAAGAGTTACGTCGATGCAAGCTTTTGACACCGATCTAGATGACTCTAAGTCTCGATCTAGATACATATTGAAAGTGGGAGCAATTAGATAGAGTAGCTCCGTGCAGAGTATTGTAGACATAGAAAATTTGCAAAATACATACGGCTCTGGATGTGGCAGACCCGTTGACTAAATATTTTTCACAAGAAAAACATGATCATTCTTTGGGTGTTAATCACATGGAGATGTGAACTAGATTATCGACTCTAGTAAACCCTTTGGGTGTTAGTCACATGGAGACGTGAACTAATCACATAAATATATGAACTATTGGTGTTAAATCACATGACGATGTGAACTAGATTATTGACTCTAGTGCAAGTGGGAGACTGAAGGGAATATGCCCTAGAGGCAATAATAAAGTTGTTATTTATATTTCCTTATATCATGATAAATGTTTATTATTCATGCTAGAATTGTATTAACCGGAAACTTAGTACATGTGTGAATACATAGACAAACAGAGTGTCACTAGTATGCCTCTACTTGACTATCTCGTTAATCAAAGATGGTTAAGTTTCCTAGCCATGGACAAAGAGTTGTCATTTGATAAGCGGGATCACATCATTAGAGAATGACGTGATTGACTTGACCCATCCGTTAGCTTAGCACGATGATCGTTACAGTTTCATTGCTGCTGCTTTCTTCATGACTTATACATGTTCCTCAGACTATGAGATTATGCAACTCCCGAATACTGGAGGAACACCTTGTGTGCTATCAAACGTCACAACGTAACTGGGTGATTATAAAGATGCTCTACAGGTGTATCCGATGGTGTTTGTTGAGTTGGCATAGATTAAGATTAGGATTTGTCACTCCGTGTATCGGAGAGGTATCTCTGGGCCCTCTTGGTAGTGCACATCACTATAAGCCTTGCAAGCATTGTGAATAATGAGTTAGTTGCGAGATGATGCATTATGAAACGAGTAAAGAGACTTGTCGGTAATGAGATTGAACTAGGTATGAGGATACCGACGATCGAATCTCGGGCAAGTAACATAGCGATGACAAAGGGAACAATGCATGTTGTTATGTGGTTTGACCGATAAAGATCTTCGTAGAATATGTAGGAACCAATATGAGCATCCAGGTTCCGCTATTGGTTATTGATTGGAGATGAGTCTCGGTCATGTCTACATAGTTCTCGAACCCGTAGGGTCCGCACGCTTAACGTTTTATGACGATTTATATTATGGGTTATGTGATTTGATGACCGAAGGTTGTTCGGAGTCCCAGATGAGATCGGGGACATGACGAGGGGTCTCGAAATGTTCAAGACATAAAGATCGATATATTGGAAGGCTATATTCGGACATCGGAAAGGTTATGAGTGGTTCGGGTATTTATCGGAGTACCGGAGAGTTACGGGAATTCTCCGGGGAGTATATGGACCTTATTGGGCTTTAGGGGAGAGAGAGGGGCTGCCTAGGGCAGGCCGCATGCCCCCCAAGGCCTAGTCCGAATTGGACTAGGGGGAGGGGCAGCGCCCCCTCCTTCCTTCTCTTCTCTCTTCCCCTTCCTTCTCTCCTACTCCTACTACATGGAAGGGGGAATCCTACTCCCGGTGGGAGTAGGACTCCCCAGGGCGCGCCATAGTAGAGGGCCGGCCCCTCCCCTCCTCCACTCCTTTATATACGGGGGGGGGGGGGCACCCCATAGACACACAAGTTGAACGATAATCCCTTAGCCGTGTGCGGTGCCCCCCTCCACCATAATCCACCTCGGTCATATCATCGTAGTGCTTAGGCGAAGCCCTGTGACAGTAGCATCATCATCACCGTCATCACGTCGTTGTGCTGACGAAGCTCTCCCTCGACACTTAGCTGGATCGAGAGTTTGTGGGGCGTCACCGAGCCGAACGTGTGCAGATCACGGAGGTGCCGTACTTTCGGTACTAGGATCAGTCGATCGTGAAGACGTATGACTACATCAACCGCGTTGTCATAACGCTTCTGTTGGGGAACGTAGCAGAATTTTAAAATTTTCTACGCATCACCAAGATCAATCTATGGAGTCATCTAGCAATGAGGGAGAGGGGAGTGCATCTACATACCCTTGTAGATCGCGAGCGGAAGCGTTCAAGAGAACGGGGTTGATGGAGTCGTACTCGTCGTGATCCAAATCACCGACGACCTAGCGCCGAACGGACGGCAGCTCCGCGTTCAACACACGTACGGTTGGGAGAGACGTCTCTTCCTTCTTGATCCAGCAAGGGGAGAGGAGAGGTTGATGGAGATCCAGCAGCACGACAGAGTGGTGGTGGAAGCAGCGGTGTTCTCGGCAGGGCTTCGCCAAGCTCAGCGAGAAGAGAGAGGTGTCACAGGAGGGAGAGGGAGGCGCCAGGGGCTAGGGTGCGGCTGCCCTCCCTCCCCCACCTATATATAGCACCCCTAGGGGGGGCGCCGTCCCTAGGAGATGGGATCTCCAAGGGGGGCGACAGCCAAGGGGGGTGGAGTGCCCCCCAAGCCAAGTGGGGCGCCCCCCACCCCTAGGGTTTCCAACCCTAGGCGCAGGGGAGGCCCAAGGGGGGGGGGCGCACCAGCCCACTAGGGTCTGGTTCCCCTCCCACTTCAGCCCATGGGGCCCTCCGGGATAGGTGGCCCCACCCGGTGGACCCCCGGGACCCTTCCGGTGGTCCCGGTACAATACCGATTACCCCCAAAACTTTCCCGATGGCCGAAACTTGACTTCCTATATATAAATCTTCACCTCCGGACCATTCCGGAACTCCTCGTGACGTCTGGGATCTCATCCAGGACTCCGGACAACTTTCGGGTTATCGCATACTAATATCTCTACAACCCTAGCGTCACCGAACCTTAAGTGTGTAGACCCTACGGGTTCGGGAGACACGTAGACATGACCGAGATGACTCTCCGGTCAATAACCAACAGCGGGATCTGGATACCCATGTTGGCTCCCACATGTTCCACGATGATCACATCGGATGAACCACGATGTTGAGGATTCAATCAATCCCGTATTCAATTCCCTTTGTCAATCGGTACGTTACTTGCCCGAGATTCGATCGTCGGTATTCCAATACCTCGTTCAATCTCGTTACTGGCAAGTCACTTTACTCATTCCGTAACACATCATCCCGTGACCAACCCTTAGTCACATTGAGCTCATTACGATGATGTTTTACCGAGTGGGCCCAGAGATACCTCTCCGTCATGCGGAGTGACAAATCCTAGTCTCGATTCGTGCCAACCCAACAGACACTTTCAGAGATACCCGTAGTGCACCTTTATAGTCACCCAGTTATGTTGTGATGTTTGGCACACCCAAAGCATTCTTACGGTATCCGGGAGTTGCACAATCTCATGGTCTAAGGAAATGATACTTGACATTAGAAAAGCTTTAGCATACGAACTACACGATCTTGTGCTATGCTTAGGATTGGGTCTTGTCCATCACATCATTCTTCTAATGATGTGATCCCGTTATCAATGACATCTAATGTCCATAGTCAGGAAACCATGACTATCTGTTGATCAACGAGCTAGTCAACTAGAGGCTCACTAGGGACATGTTGTGGTCTATATATTCACACATGTATTACGATTTCTGGATAACACAATTATAGCATGAACAATAGACAATTATCATGAACAAGGAAATATAATAATAACCATTTTATTATTGCCTCTAGGGCATATTTCCAACAGTCTCCCACTTGCACTAGAGTCAATAATCTAGTTACATTGTGATGAATCGAACACCCATAGAGTTCTGGTGTTGATCATGTTTTGCTCGAGGAAGAGGTTTAGTCAACGGATCTGCGACATTCAGGTCTGTATGCACTTTGCAAATATCTATGTCTCCATTTTGAACATTTTCACGAATGGACTTGAAGCGACGCTTGATATGCCTAGTCTTCCTGTGAAACCTGGGCTCCTTGGCAAGGGTAATAGCTCCAGTGTTGTCACAGAAGAGAGTCATCGGGCCCGACGCATTGGGAATAACTCCTAGGTAGGTAATGAACTCCTTCACCCAGATTGCTTCTTGTGCTGCCTCCGAGGCTGCCATGTACTCCGCTTCACATGTAGATCCCGCCACGACGCTTTGCTTGCAACTGCACCAGCTGATTGCCCCACCATTCAAAATATATATGTATCCGTTTTGTGACTTAGAGTCATACAGATCTGTGTCGAAGCTAGCATCGACGTAACCCTTTACGACGAGCTCTTCATCACCTCCATAGACGAGAAACATATCCTTAGTCCTTTTCAAGTACTTCAGGATATTCTTGACCGCTGTCCAGTGTTCCATGCCGGGATTACTTTGGTACCTTCCTACCAAACTTACGGCAAGGTTTACATCAGGTCTGGTACACAACATGGCATACATGATAGACCCTATGGTCGAGGCATAGGGGACGACACTCATCTTTTCTCTATCTTCTGCCGTGGTTGGGCATTGAGCTGTGCTCAATCTCACACCTTGCAACACAGGCAAGAACCCCTTCTTGGACTGATCCATATTGAACTTCTTCAATATCTTGTCAAGGTATGTGCTTTGTGAAAGACCAATGAGGCGTCTCGATCTATCTCTATAGATCTTGATGCCTAATATATAAGCAGCTTCTCCAAGGTCCTTCATTGAAAAACACTTGTTCAAGTAGGCCTTTATGCTTTCCAAGAATTCTATATCATTTCCCATCAATAGTATGTCATCCACATACAACATGAGAAATGCTACGGAGCTCCCACTCACTTTCTTGTAAACGCAGGCTTCTCCATAAGTCTGCGTAAACCCAAATGCTTTGATCATCTCATCAAAACGAATGTTCCAACTCCGAGATGCTTGCACCAGCCCATAGATTGAGTGTTGGAGCTTGCACACCTTGTCAGCATTCTTAGGATCGACAAAACCTTCCGGCTGCATCATATACAATTCTTCCTTAAGGAAACCATTAAGGAATGCCGTTTTGATGTCCATTTGCCATATCTCATAATCATAGAATGCGTCAATTGCTAACATGATTCGGACGGACTTCAGCTTCGCTACGGGTGAGAAAGTCTCATCGTAGTCAACCCCTTGAACTTGTCGATAACCCTTAGCGACAAGCCTAGCTTTATAGATGGTCACATTACCATCCGCGTCTGTCTTCTTCTTAAAGATCCATTTATTTTCTATGGCTCGCCGATCAACGGGCAAGTCAGTCAAAGTCCATACTTCGTTTTCATACATGGATCCTATCTCGGATTTCATGGCTTCCAGCCATTTGTCGGAATCTGGGCCCGCCATCGCTTCTTCATAGTTCGAAGGTTCACCATTGTCCAACAACATGATTTCGAGGACAGGGTTGCCCTACCACTCTGGTGCGGAACGCGTCCTTGTGGACCTTCGAAGTTCAGTAGCAACTTGATCTGAAGTTTCATGATCATCATCTTTAACTTCCTCCCTAGTTGGTGCAGACACCTCAGGAACAATTTCTTGAGCTGCGCCACTCTCCGGTTCAAGAGGCAATACTTCATCAAGTTCTACTTTCCTCCCACTTACTTCTTTCGAGAGAAACTCTTTCTCTAGAAAGGATCCATTCTTGGCAACAAAGGTCTTGCCTTCGGATCTAAGATAGAAGGTATACCCAATAGTTTCTTTAGGGTATCCTATGAGACACATTTTTCCGATTTGGGTTCGAGCTTTTCAGGTTGAAGTTTCTTGACATAAGCATCGCATCCCCAAACTTTTAGAAACGATAGCTTAGGTTTCTTGCCAAACCACAATTCATACAGTGTCGTCTCAAAGGATTTCGACGGAGCCCTATTTAAAGTGAATGCGGCAGTCTCTATAGCATAACCCCAAAATGATAGCGGTAGATCGGTAAGAGACATCATAGATCGCACCATATCCAATAGAGTGCGATTACGACGTTCGGACACACCATTATGCTGAGGTGTTCCAGGCAGCGTGAGTTGTGAAACTATTCCACATTTCCTTAAGTGCGTACCAAATTCGTGACTCAAGTATTCTCCCCCACGATCTGATCGCAAGAACTTGATTTTCCTGTCACGTTGTTTCTCAACCTCACTCTGAAATTCCTTGAACTTTTCAAAGGTCTCAGACTTGTGTTTCATTAAGTAGACATACCCATATCTACTTAAGTCATCAGTGAGGGTGAGGACGTAACGATAGCCACCGCGAGCCTCAACGCTCATTGGACCGCACACATCAGTATGTATGATTTCCAATAAGTTGGTTGCTCGCTCCATTGTTCCGGAGAATGGAGTCTTGGTCATTTTACCCATGAGGCATGGTTCGCACATGTCAAATGATTCATAATCAAGAGACTCCAAAAGTCCATCTGCATGGAGTTTCTTCATGCGTTTGACACCAATGTGACCAATGCAGCAGTGCCACAAGTATGCGGGACTATCATTACCAACCTTACACCTTTTGGCATTCACACTATGAATGTGTGTAACATCACATTCGAGATTAAATAAGAATAAACCATTGACCAATGGGGCATGACCATAAAACATGTCTCTCATATAAATAGAACAACCATTATTCTCAGATTTAAATGAGTAGCCATCTCGCATTAAACGAGATCTAGATACAATGTTCATGCTCAAAGCTGGTACTAAATAACAATTATTGAGGTTTAAAACTAATCCTGTAGGTAGATGCAGAGGTAGCGTGCCGATGGCGATCACATCGACCTTGGAACCATTCCCGACGCGCATCGTCACCTCGTCCTTCGCTAGTCTCCGTTTATTCCGTAGTTCCTGTTTTGAGTTACAAATATGAGCAACTGCACCGGTATCAAATACCCAGGAGCTACTATGAATGCTGGTAAGGTACACATCAATACCATGTATATCACATATACCTTTGGTATTGCCGGCCTTCTTTTCTGCTAAGTACTTGGGGCAGTTCCGCTTCCAGTGACCGTTTCCCTTGCAATAAAAGCACTCAGTCTCAGGCTTGGGTCCATTCTTTGACTTCTTCCCGGCAGCTTGCTTATCGGGCGCGGCAACTCCCTTGCCGTCCTTCTTGAAGTTCTTTTTACCCTTGCCTTTCTTGAACTTAGTGGTTTTATTCACCATCAACACTTGATGTTCCTTTTGATTTCCACCTCCGCTGATTTCAGCATTGAATATACCTCGGGAATGGTCTTTTCCATCCCCTGCATATTGAAGTTCATCACAAAGCTCTTGTAGCTAGGTGGGAGCGACTGAAGGATTCTGTCAACGACCGCATCATCCGGGAGATTAACTCCTAGCTGGGGCAAGCGGTTATGCAGCCCAGACATTTTGAGTATGTGCTCGCTGACAGAACTATTCTCCTCCATCTTACAACTGTAGAACTTGTCGGAGACTTCATATCTCTCGACCCGGGCGTGAGCTTGGAAAACCATTTTCAGCGCTTGGAACATCTCATATGCTCCGTGTTGCTCAAAACTCTTTTGGAGACCCGGTTCTAAGCTGTAAAGCATGCCGCACTGAACCAGGGAGTAATCATCACTACGTGTCTGCCAAGTGTTCATAACATCTTGTTTTGCAGGGAAAACAGGTGCTTCACCTAGCGGTGCATCAAGGACATATGCCTTCCTGGCAGCTATGAGGATAATCCTTAGGTTACGGACCCAGTCCGTGTAGTTGCTGCCATCGTCTTTCAGCTTGGTTTTCACTAGGAACGCATTGAAGTTGAGGGCAACATTAGCGTGGGCCATTTGATATACAAGACATATTGCAAAGATTTTAGACTAAGTTCATGATAATTAAGTTCATCTAATCAAATTATTTAATGAACTCCCACTCAGATAGACATCCCTCTAGTCATCTAAGTGATACATGATCCGATTCAACTAGGCCGTGTCCGATCATCACGTGAGACGGACTAGTTATCATCGGTGAACATCATCATGTTGATCGTATCTTCTATACGACTCATGTTCGACCTTTCGGTCTTCCGTGTTCCGAGGCCATGTCTGTACATGCTAGGCTCGTCAAGTCAACCTAAGTGTATTGCATGTGTAAATCTAGCTTACACCCGTTGTATGCGAACATTAGAGCCTATCACACCCGATCATCACGTGGTGCTTCGGAACAACGGACCTTAGCAACGGTGCACAGTTAGGGGGAACACTTTCTTGGAATTATTGTGAGGGATCATCTTATTTACTACCGTCGTTCTAAGCAAATAAGAAGCAAAAACATGATAAACATCACACGCAATCAAATAGTGACATGATATGGCCAATATCATTTGCTCCTTTTGATTTCCATCTTCGGGGCGCCATGATCATCATCGTCACCGGCATGACACCATGATCTCCATCATCATGATCTCCATCATCGTGTCTTCATGAAGTTATCTCGTCATCTATTACTTATACTACTATGGCTAACGGTTTAGCAATAAAGTAAAGTAATTACATGACGTTTATGTTGACACGCAGGTCATAAATAAATTAAGACAACTCATATGGCTCCTGCCGGTTGTCATAATCATCGACATGCAAGTCGTGATTCCTATTACAAGAACATGATCAATCTCATACATCACATATATCATTCATCACATCCTTTTGGCCATATCACATCACATGGCACATGCTGCAAAAACAAGTTAGACGTCCTCTAATTGTTGTTGCAAGTTTTTTACGTGGCTGCTATAGGTTTCTAGCAAGAACGTTTCTTACCTACGCCAAAACCACAACGTGATATGCCAATTTCTATTTACCCTTCATAAGGACCCTTTTCATCGAATCCGATCCGACTAAAGTGGGAGAGACAGACACCCGCCAGCCACCTTATGCAACTAGTGCATGTCAGTCGGTGGAACCAGTCTCACGTAAGCGTATGTGTAAGGTCGGTCCGGGCCGCTTCATCCCACGATGCCGCCGAATCAAGATAAGACTAGTAACGGCAAGTAAATTGGCAAAATCAACGCCCACAACAACTTGTGTTCTACTCGTGCATAGAAACTACGCATAGACCTAGCTCTGATGCCACTGTTGGGGAACGTAGCAGAATTTTAAAATTTTCTACGCATCACCAAGATCAATCTATGGAGTCATCTAGCAACAAGGGAGAGGGGAGTGCATCTACATACCCTTGTAGATCGTGAGCGGAAGCGTTCAAGAGAACGGGGTTGATGGAGTCGTACTCGTCGTGATCCAAATCACTGATGACCTAGTGCCGAACGGACGGCAGCTCCGCGTTCAACACACGTACGGTTGGGAGAGACGTCTCTTCCTTCTTGATCCAGCAAGGGGAGAGGAGAGGTTGATGGAGATCCAGCAGCACGACAGAGTGGTGGTGGAAGCAGCGGTGTTCTCGGCAGGGCTTCGCCAAGCTCAGCGAGAAGGGAGAGGTGTCACGGGAGGGAGAGGGAGGTGCCAGGGGCTAGGGTGCGGCTTCCCTCCCTCCCTCCACCTATATATAGGACCCTTAGGGGGGGCGCCGGCCCTAGGAGATGGGATCTCCAAGGGGGGCGGTGGCCAAGGGGGGTGGAGTGCCCCCCAAGCCAAGTGGGGCGCCCCCCACCCCTAGGGTTTCCAACCCTAGGTGCAGGGGAGGCCCAAGGGGGGCGCACCAGCCCACTAGAGGCTGGTTCCCCTCCCACTTCAGCCCATGGGGCCCTCCGGGATAGGTGGCCCCACCCGGTGGACCCCTGGGACCCTTCCGGTGGTCCCGGTACAATCCCGATTACCCCCGAAACTTTCCCGATGGCCGAAACTTGACTTCCTATATATAAATCTTCACCTCTGGACCATTCTGGAACTCCTTGTGATGTCCGGGATCTCATCCGGGACTCTGAACAACTTTCGGGTTACCGCATACTAATATCTCTACAACCCTAGCGTCACCGAACCTTAAGTGTGTAGACCCTACGGGTTCGGGAGACACGTAGACATGACCGAGACGACTCTCCGGTCAATAACCAACAGCGGGATCTGGATACCCATGTTGGCTCCCACATGTTCCACGATGATCACATCGGATGAACCACGATGTCGAGGATTCAATCAACCCCGTATTCGATTCCCTTTGTCAATCGGTACGTTACTTGCCCGAGATTCGATCGTCGGTATTCCAATACCTCGTTCAATCTCGTTACTGGCAAGTCACTTTACTTGTTCCGTAACACATCATCCCGTGACCAACCCTTAGTCACATTGAGCTCATTACCATGATGTTTTACCGAGTGGGCCCAGAGATACCTCTCCGTCATGCAGAGTGACAAATCCTAGTCTCGATTCGTGCCAACCCAACAGACACTTTTAGAGATAGCCGTAGTGCACCTTTATAGTCACCCAATTATGTTGAGACGTTTGGCACACCCAAAGCATTCTTACGGTATCCGGGAGTTGCACAATCTCATGGTGTAAGGAAATGATACTTGACATTAGAAAAGCTTTAGCATACGAACTACACGATCTTGTGCTATGCTTAGGATTGGGTCTTGTCCATCACATCATTCTTCTAATGATGTGATCCCGTTATCAATGACATCTAATGTCCATAGTCAGGAAACCATGACTATCTGTTGATCAACGGGCTAGTCAACTAGAGGCTCACTAGGGACATGTTGTGGTCTATATATTCACACATGTATTACGATTTCCGGATAACACAATTATAGCATGAACAATAGACAATTATCATGAACAAGGAAATATAATAATAACCATTTTATTATTGCCTCTAGGGCATATTTCCAACAGCTTCTGCTTACGGTCTACAAGGGTACGTAGACAACATTCTCCCCTCTCGTTGCTATGCATCACCATGATCTTGCGTGTGCGTAGGAATTTTTTGAAATTACTGCGTTCCCCAACATGACACGCGTCCACGCCGATGAGACATGCAGTGCCAAATTGGCTGGCCAGCTATTGCGCTAGTGGGGTGGCAGGACCTTCATGAAGATCTGCATGCCACCACAGAGGTGCTTGCCAGGCTGGTAGGTCGGCCACTCTGCTGGAGTGGTGACGGGGTGGCAAAGCCTTGCCATGGTCTTGCCGATGCCCCCGACAAGGATCTTGCCGGGGCCTCGTAGACGCCTCCGGCAAGGATCTTGCTAGGTACCTCATCTTCTGGCCTCCACAAAGATCTGCACGCCTCTACGTGTGTGCCCCTGAGTCCTGGCCTTAACGTCGTCGATGGTGTCAGAGCTCTCAACCTCAATGGTGGTGCTCTTGTTAGTGTCTTGAAAGTGGTCCCGGCAAGGATCTTGTCGGGGTGGCTCAAGCGGTCCTGGCAAGGATCTTGCCGGGGGTGACACAAGCTGTCGTGGCAAGGATCTTGCTGGGGGTCTAGCTCGTCCTCTATTCTCTGGTCTGGTGGCTTCTCTAGTGATCTTGTATCTTGTCCCAAGCTTCCCCCGTCAAGCCGCGCCATGGGTGCGGCCGCGATTGCCCGTGCACAAGTGATGACCCACAAGTATAGGGGATCTATTGTAGTCCTTTCAATAGGTAAGAGTGTCGAACCCAACGAGGACCGGAAGGAAATGATAAGTGGTTTTCAGCAAGGTATTCTCTGCAAGCACTGAAATTATAGGTAACAGATAGTTTTGTGATAAGATAATTTGTAACGAGTAGCAAGTAACAAAATTAAATAAAGTGCAGCAAGGTGGCCCAATCCTTTTTGTAGCAAAGGACAAGCCTGGACAAACTCTTATATGATGTAAAGCGGTCCCGAGGACACATGGGAATATCATCAAGCTAGGTTTCATCACGTTCATATGATTCACGTTCGGTACTTTGATAATTTGGTACGTGGGTGGACCGGTGCTTGGGTGCTGCCCTTACTTGGACAAGCATCCCACTTATGATTAACCTCTATTGCAAGCATCCGCAACTACAAAAAAAAGTATTAAGGTAAACCTAACCATAGCATGAAGCATATGGATCCAAATCAGCCCCTTACGAAGCAACGCATAAACTAGGGTTTAAGCTTCTGTCACTCTAGCAACCCATCATCTACTTATTACTTCCCAATGCCTTCCTCTAGGCCCAAATAATGGTGAAGTGTCATGTAGTCGACGTTCACATAACACCACTAGAGGAGAGACAACATACATCTCATCAAAATATCGAACGAATACCAAATTCACATGGCTACTAATAGCAAGACTTCTCACATGTCCTCAGGAACAAATGTAACTACTCACAAAGCATATTCATGTTCATAATCAGAGGGGTATTAATATGCATATAGGATCTGAACATATGATCTTCCACCAAATAAACCAACTAGCATCAACTACAAGGAGTAATTAACACTACTAGCAACCCACAGGTACCAATCCTGGACTTGGAGACAAGAATTGGATACAAGAGATGAACTAGGGTTTTGAGAGGAGATGTTGCTGGTCAAAATGTTGATGGAGATTACCCTCTCCCGATGAGAGGAGAGTTGGTGATGATGATGGCGATGATTTCCCCCTCCCGGAGGGAAGTTTCCCCGGTAGAACAGCTCCGCTAGAGCCCTAGATTGGTTCCGCCAAGGTTCCAGCTCGTGGCGGCGGAGTCTCGTCCGGAAAGATGGCTTATGATTTTTTCCTCATCGAAAGACTCCATATAGCAGAAGATGGCCATTGGAGGGCCACCAGGGGGCCCACGAGGTAGGGGCGCGCCCAGGGGGGTAGGGCGCGCCCCCACTCTCATGGGCAGGGTGTGGCCCCCCTGGTGAACTTCTTGCGCTCACTATTTTTTATATATTCTGAAAACGTTTTCCGTGAAGTTTCAGGACTTTTGGAGTTGTGCAGAATAGGTCTCTAATATTTGCTCCTTTTCCAGCCCAGAATCCCAGCTGCCGGCATTCTCCCTCTTTATGTAAACCTTGTAAAATAAGAGAGAATAGGCGTAAGTATTGTGACATAATGTGTAATAACAGCCCATAATGCAATAAATATCGATCTGAAAGCATGATGCAAAATGGACGTATCAACTCCCCCAAGCTTAGACCTCGCTTGTCCTCAAGCGAAAGCCGAAATGGAAAAATATGTCCACATGTTTAGAGATAGAGGTGTCGATAAAAATAAAACACGGACATGAGGGCATCATGATCATTCTTAGAACATCAAGTTATATAATTATTGTCATATGATCTCTTATGCTAGAGTAATAATTCAATCACAATTTCAAGTAAGAATCATAAACTTCATTGATAACTAACAAACTATAATCTCAGTCATTGGAGCAATTGCAATTTATCATAAGATAGCAAAGAGTCAACATAAGAGCTTTTCAGCAAGTCCACATACTCAACTATCATATAGTCTTTCACAATTGCTAACACTCACGCAATACTTATGTGTATGGAGTTTTAATCAGACACAAAGAAAGATAGGGGCTTATAGTTTTGCCTCCCAACATTTTACCTCAAGGGCAATGTCAACAATAATAGTTCATGAAAACTCACATCCAATTAGCCATATATACCAGGATCTTTCCAACGTGTTGTGCTTGCCAAAAGATAAAATGTAAAAAGGAAGGGTGAAGATCACCATGACTCTTATGCAAGGTAGGAGATAAAAGTAAAAGATAGGCCCTTCGCAGAGGGAAGCAGAGGTTGTCATACGCTTTTATGGTTGGATGCACAAAATCTTAATGCGAAAGAACGTCACTTTATATTGCCACTTGTGGTATGGACCTTTATTATGCAGTCCGTCGCTTTTATTTCTTCCATATTACACGAATGTATAAAGTTTATTTTCTCCCACAATAATAAGTCATACATATTTAGAGAGCAATTTTTATTGCTTGCACCGATGACAACTTACTTGAAGGATCTTATTCAATCCATAGATAGGTATGGTGGACTCTCATGGCAAAACTGGTTTAAGGGTGTTTGAAAGCACAAGTAGTATCTCTACTTGGTGCAAAGAATTTGGCTAACATGAGGGGGAAAGGCAAGCTCAATCATGTTGGGTGATCCAAGACAATATAATTTATCTCGGATGCAAGAAAACATAACCCATTACATTGCCTTCCTTGTCCAACGTCAACTCTTTAGCATGTCATATTTTAATGAGTGCTCACGATCATAAAAATGTCCAAGATAGTGTATTTATATGTGAAGACCTCTCTTTCTTTATTACTTCCTATTAATTGCAACGATGACCAAAACTATATTTGTCAACTCTCAACAACTTTTATTCATCATACTTTTTATATGTGAGCTCATTAGTCTCCATAAGATCCATATGATCTCTTTTATTCTTTTTATTCTTTCTCTTTTATTTTATTCCCTCAGGATCATGGCAAAATAATCAAGCCCTTGACTCAACACTAATCTTTATTATATATAGCTCACAGACTCGATTACATAGAAGGATCATAAAGCAAAACTCACAACTAGATCATACTAAAAACTTTTATTCTACTAGATCAAGATATTACTAAAAGGATCGAAATAAGAAAAACGGTAAAGATAAAAGTGATGGTGATACGATACCGGGGCACTCCCCCAAGCTTGGCAGTTGCCAAGGGGAGTGCCCATACCCATGTGATTATGTCTCCTTTGTTGGTGAAGAAGGTGGAGTTGTTGGTGATGGATAGTCGCACATCGAGCGTAGGAGGTCTTCTAACTTGCGGATAATGCCTTTGAGTGCGATGATATGCTCCTTCAACAAAATATTTTCACGTGTGAGATACTTATTTTGTATACGAGCTAACTCGATCATCTTGAAAGCTTCGATCTCAGTTGGGGTAAGAAGATTTTGATCAAGTTGAAGGATGTCTTCTGTCACTGGAACTTGGTCCTCCGTGGTCTTCTTGATCCCTTCATCCTTGTTGATCTCCATGGGTTCTTCTCTCTTCAACTCTATCTTCATTAGCCAGGCATCGTTGCCCTCATGGTTGGAGGAGGAGGGAGACGACATAATGCCTGGCCTTGATAACCCTGACAGAAAATAGCTCGAAACAAAGACAAGAGATATTTGCGTGATACGGGGGTCTAAACCTTGGGGAGAATATATAATGAATTTTTACCGACCAAAATATGTGTCGTGTACGAAAATGGAGTCCGGAGAGCACACGAGGTGCTCACGAGGTAGGGGCGCGCCCTCCACCCTCGTGTCCTTCCCGGACCGCTTCTTATTTTTCTATTTTTCTAAATATTCCAAAATGGAGAAATATTTCCATTAGAACTGTTTTGGAGTCGGTTTACTTACCGTACCACATACCTATTCCTTTTCGGAGCCTGAAACATTCCGAAAAGTGTCCCTTATGTATTCCTCCAGGGTCATGGTTTCAATAACATTGGTTTGAACATTTATAGGATTACCTGAGATATAATGTTTAATTCTTTGACCGTTCACCACCTTCGGATTTATGCCTTCGAAGTTGTTGATTTTATGGCACCGGAACGATAGACCTCCTCGATAACGTAAGGACCTTCCCATTTAGAGAGAAGTTTTCCTGCAAAAAATCTTAAACGAGAGTTGTATAGCAATACATAATCACCTACATTAAACTCACACTTTTGTATTCTTTTGTCATGCCATCTTTTAACTTTTTCTTTAAACAACTTAGCATTGTCATAGGCTTGGGTTCTCCATTCATGAAGTGAGCTAATGTCAAATAACCTCTTCTCACCGGCAAGTTTGAAATCATAATTGAGCTCTTTAATAGCCCAATAAGCCTTATGTTCTAGTTCGAGAGGTAAGTGACATGCTTTTCCATAGACCATTTTATACGGAGACATACCCATAGGATTTTTATATGCAGTTCTATAGGCCCATAATGCATCATCAAGTTTCTTGGACCAATTCTTTCTAGATCCATTAACATTCTTTTGCAAAATTAATTTGAGTTCTCTGTTGCTCAATTCTACTTCTAGACTGTGGGTGATAAGGAGATGCAATTCTATGATTAACATCATATTTAGCAAGCATTTTAAGGAAAGCACCATGAATAAAATGTGAACCACCATCAATCATTAAATATCTAGGGACTCCAAACCTTGGAAAAATAACTTCTTTAGGCATCTTAATAGAGGTGTTATGATCAGCACTACTAGTTGGAATAGCTTCTACCCACTTAGTAACGTAATCAACAACAACTAAAATATGTGTGTATCCATTGGAGGCAGGAAAAGGTCCCATATAATCAAAGCCCCAAACATCAAATGGTTCAATAACAAGTGAATAATTCATAGGCATTTCTTGACATCTACTAATATTACCAATTCTTTGACATTCATCACAAGACAAGACAAACTTACAGGCATCCTTGAAGAGAGTAGGCCAATAAAAACCGGATTGCAATACCTTGTGTGCAGTTCTATCTCTAGCATGGTGTCCCCCATAAGCCTCGGAGTGACACTTGCGTAGGATTTGTTCCTGTTCATGCTCAGGTACACAACGTCTAATAACACAATCTACTCCTTCTTTATAAAGATGTGGGTCATCCCAAAAGTAATGTCTCAAATCATAGAAGAACTTTTTCTTTTGCTGGTATGTGAAACTAGGTGGTATAAATTTAGCAACAATGTAATTAGCATAATCAGCATACCATGGAGCAGTATGAGAAGCATTTATGACATTTAATTGTTCATCAGGAAAGCTATCATCAATAGGTAGTGGGTCATCAAGAACATTTTCTAACCTAGAAAAGTTGTCTGCAACGGGGTTCTCAGCTCTCTTTTTATTGATAATATGCAAATCAAATTCTTGTAGCAAGAGAACCCATCTAATAAGTCTAGGCTTAGCATCTTTCTTTTTGATAAGATATTTAATAGCAGCATGATCCACGTGAATAGTTACTTTAGAATCAACAATATAAGGTCTGAACTTATCATAAGCAAATACAACTGCTAAGAATTCTTTTTCAGTAGTAGCATAATTTCTTTGAGCATTGTCTAGAGTTTTACTAGCATATTGAATAACATTTAATTTCTTATCAACTCTTTGCCCTAGAACAACACCTATAGCATAATCACTAGCATCACACATAATTTCAAAGGGTAAATTCCAATCAGGTGGCTGAACAATCGGTGCAGAGATCAATGCTTTCTTAAGTATTTCAAATGCTTCTACACAATCATCATAAAAGACAAATGGTATATCTTTTTGTAATAAATTAGTCAGAGGCCGAGAAATTTTTGAGAAGTCCTTAATGAACCTCCTATAAAAACCGGCATGACCAAGGAAACTTCTTATACCTTTGATGTCCTTGGGACATGTCATCTTTTCAATAGCATCAACCTTGGCTTTATCAACCTCAATGCCTCTTTCAGAAACTTTATGCCCCAAGACAATACCTTCATTAACCATAAAGTGGCACTTCTCCCAATTCAAGACAAGGTTAGTTTCTTCACATCTCTGCAAAACTCGATCAAGGTTGCTTAAGCAGTCATCAAAAGAGGATCCATAGATGGAGAAATCGTCCATGAAAACCTCACAAATCTTTTCACAAAAGTCAGAGAATATAGCCATCATGCATCTTTGAAAGGTAGCTGGTGCATTACATAAACCAAAAGGCATACATCTATAAGCAAAAGTACCAAAAGGGCAAGTAAAAGTAGTCTTTGATTGATCATTGGCTGACACAGGTATTTGAGAGAAACCAGAATAACCATCTAGAAGGCAAAAATGTGTATGTTTGGATAATCTTTCTAGCATTTGATCAATAGAAGGTAAGGGGTAATGATCTTTTTAGTAGCTTTATTTAATTTACGGAAATCAATTACCATCCTATATCATGTAATAATTCTTTGCGGAATCAATTCATATTTATCATTAGGAACGACAGTAATACCTCCCTTCTTAGGGACACAATGGACATGACTTACCCACTGACTATCAGCAACGGGATAAATTATACCTGCCTCAAGAAGGTTTAGTATTTCCTTTCTTACCACTTCCTTCATCTTAGGATTTAGCCATCGTTGATGATTGCGAACTGGTTTGGCATCTTCCTCCAAATTTATTTTTGCGTTGACACAGAGTGGGACTAATGCCCTTAAGATCATCAAGAGTATATCCAATAGCAGCACGGTGCTTCTTCAGAGTTTTCAATAATCTTTCTTCTTCATGCTCTAAAAGGTTAGCACTAATAATAACAGGATATATCTTTTTTTCATCAAGATAAGCATATTTAAGAGTATCGGGTAACGGTTTGAGATCAAACACGGGATCACCCTTGGGTGGAGGAGGATCCCCTAGGATTTCAACAGGCAAATTGTGTTTCAAGATGGGTTCCTGTTTAAAGAATACTTCATATATTTCCCTTCTTTCATTCATAAACATATCATTTTCATGGTCTAGCAAATATTCTTCTAAAGGATCGCTAGGAGGTACGGCAATAGAAGCAAGACCAATAATTTCATATTTACTAGGTAATTCGTCTTCATGGTGTTGTCTACTAAATTTAGAGAAATTAAACTCATGAGACATATCACCTAAACCAATAGTAATAACATCCTTGTTGCAGTCTATCCTAGCATTAACAGTGTTTAAGAAGGGTCTACCAAATATAATGGGACAAAAGCTATCTTGTGGGGAACCAAGAACAAGAAAATCAGCAGGGTATTTAGTTTTCGCACACAAGACTTCAACATCTCTAACGATTCCCATTGGTGAAATAGTATCTCTATTGGCAAGTTTAATTGTGACATCAATATCTTCTATCTCAGCAGGTGCAATATCATGCATAATTTCTCTATAAAGGCTAATAGGTATTGCACTAGCACTAGCACCCATATCACATAAGCCATGATAACAATGATCTCCTATTTTAACAGAAATAACAGGCATGTCTACCACAGGTCTGTTTTTATCTTTAGCACAAGGTTTAGCAATTCTAGTAGTCTCATCAAGGAAATGAATAACATGCCCATCAATATTATCAGACAACAGATCTTTAACAATAGCAATATCAGGTTCAACTTTAATTTGCTCAGGAGGTGTATAAGTTTTAATATTGCTTTTACGAACCACAGTTGAAGCTTTAGCATGATCTTTTATCCTAACAGGAAAAGGTGGTTTCTCAACATAAGCAATAGGAACGATAGGATCATTATAAGTGATAGTATTTTCTTCAAATTTAATAGGTGCAACTACTTTTACTTCTATGGGAGGATGATATTTAAACCACTTCTCCCTAGGGAGATCAACATGAGTAGCAAAAGATTCACAGAAAGAAGCTACTATCTCAGAGTCAAGTCCATATTTAGTGCTAAGTTTACGGAAAACATCGGTATCCATAAAAGATTTAACACAATCAAACTTACGTGTCGTACCTGACTCCTTACCTTTGTCAAGGTCCCAATATTCAGAGTTGCGTTTAATTATTTCCAATAAATCCCATTTGAATTCAATAGTCTTCATCATAAAAGAGCCAGCACAAGAAGTATCGAGCATGGTGCGATTGTTATCAGAAAGCAGAGCATATAAATTTTGAATAATCATTTCTCTTGAGAGCTCATGATTGGGGCATGAATATAACATTGATTTAAGCCTCCCCCAAGCTTGAGCGATGCTTTCTCCTTCGCGAGGCCAAAAATTATATATATAATTGAGATCACGATGAACAATATGCATATGATAAAACTTCTGATGAAATTCCAATTTCAATCGTTTGTAGTTCCATGACCCCGTATCATCACATAGCCTATACCATGTCGATGCATCTCCCTTCAAAGATAAAGGGAAGACCTTCTTCTTAATAACATCTCCGGGCACACCTGCAAGCTTAAATAATCCACAAACTTCATCCACATATATTAGGTGCTCATCAGGATGCTTTGTTCCATCTCCTGCAAAAGGATTAGCTAGCAGTTTTTCTAACATACCCGAAGGAATTTTGAAGCAGACATTTTCATTTTCAGTAGGTTTAGTAGGTTGAGGAGCAACTCTTTGCTCTACTGGTCGGGGTGAAGATAGCCCGAACAAGCCCCTTAGAGGATTACTTTCCATAGTAACAAGTGACAGTAAATTTCAGCACACTATATAAATTTTTCCTTACCAAATTCCACCTACCAAAGGCGCTTCACTCCTCGGCAACGGCGCCAGAAAAGAGTCTTGATGACCCACAAGTATAGGGGATCTATCGTAGTCCTTTCGATAAGTAAGAATGTCGAACCCAACGAGGAGCAGAAGGAAATGATAAGCGGTTTTCAGCAAGGTATTCTCTGCAAGCACTGAAATTATAGGTAACAGATAGTTTTGTGATAAGATAATTTGTAACGAGTAGCAAGTAACAAAAGTAAATAAAGTGCAGCAAGGTGGCCCAATCCTTTTTGTAGCAAAGGACAAGTCTGGACAAACTCTTATATGATGTAAAGCGCTCCCGAGGACACATGGGAATATCGTCAAGCTAGGTTTCATCACGTTCATATGATTCGCGTTCAGTACTTTGATAATTTGGTACGTGGGTGGACCGATGCTTGGGTGCTGCCCTTACTTGGACAAGCATCCCACTTATGATTAACCTCTATTGCAAGCATCCACAACTACAACAAAAGTATTAAGGTAAACCTAACCATAGCATGAAACATATGGATCCAAATCAGCCCCTTACGAAGCAACGCATAAACTAGGGTTTAAGCTTTTGTCACTCTAGCAACCCATCATCTACTTATTACTTCCCAATGCCTTCCTCTAGGCCCAAATAATGGTGAAGTGTCATGTAGTCGACGTTCACATAACACCACTAGAGGAGAGACAACATACATCTCATCAAAATATCGAACGAATACCAAATTCACATGACTACTAATAGCAAGACTTCTCCCATGTCCTCAGGAACAAACGCAACTACACACAAAGCATATTCATGCTCATAATCAGAGGGGTATTAATATGCATATAGGATCTGAACATATGATCTTCCACCAAATAAACCAACTAGCATCAACTACAAGGAGTAATTAACACTACTAGCAACCCACAGGTACCAATCCTGGACTTGGAGACAAGAATTGGATACAAGAGATGAACTAGGGTTTTGAGAGGAGATGGTGCTGGTGAAAATGTTGATGGAGATTGCCCTCTCCCGATGAGAGGAGCGTTGGTGATGATGATGGCGATGATTTCCCCCTCCCGGAGGGAAGTTTCCCCGGCAGAACAGCTGCGCCAGAGCCCTAGATTGGTTCCACCAAGGTTCCGCCTCATGGCGACGGAGCCTCGTCCGGAAAGATGGCTTATGATTTTTTCCTCATCGAAAGACTCCATATAGCAGAAGATGGCCATCGGAGGGCCACCAGGGGACCACGAGGTAGGGGGCGCGCCCAGGGGGGTAGGGCGCGCCCCCACCCTCGTGGGCAGGGTGTGGCCCCCCTGGTGAACTTCTTGCGCTCAGTATTTTTTATATATTCGTAAAACATCTTCCGTGAAGTTTCAGGACTTTTGGTGCTGTGCAGAATAGGTCTATAATATTTGCTCCTTTTCCAGCCCAGAATCCCAGCTGCCGGCATTCTCCCTCTTTATGTAAACCTTGTAAAATAAGAGAGAATAGGCGTAAGTATTGTGACATAATGTGTAATAACAGCCCATAATGCAATAAATATCTATATAAAAGCATGATGCAAAATGGATGTATCAACAAGTAAGGGGTACAAAAGGGCCCAAACTTTAGTGCACCGACAGGAGCCCCCGGGCCTGGGCCACACACGAGTGCGAAGCGTCATTGGGCCGGGCCCAAACGGTGCATGGGCACGCGTGGTAGGGGATAACTTCTATAATCTTCTCGCCTGCTCGCTTCCCCATGATCTGTATTGAGTGCGCGGCGTGGGGGTCGTGCGTAGAACGGTTGCAGCACGCCTGTGCCTGCGCCAATGCCTTCACATTGAGTAGTAAAGAGGCAGCCCCGCGCCTTCCCCATAAAAAGAGGAATCCGCAGAGGCGCTGCTTGTTGGGGAACGTAGCAGAAATTCAAAATTTTTCTACGTATCACCAAGATCTATCTATGGAGAAACTAGCAACGAGGGGAAGGAGAGTGCATCTACATACCCTTGTAGATCGCTATGCGGAAGCGTTCAAGTGAACGGGGTTGATGGAGTCGTTCTCGTCGTGATTCAAATCACCGATGATCCTAGTGCCGAACGGACGGCACCTCCGCATTCAACACACGTACAGCCCGGTGACGTCTCCCATGCCTTGATCCAGCAAGGAGGAGGGAGAGGTTGATGGAGATCCAGCAGCACGACGGCGTGGTGGAAGTAGCGGGATTCCAACAGGGCTTCGCAAAGCGCTGCGGGACGAGGTAGATGTGTCACGGGAGGGAGAGGGAGGCGCCAGGCCTTAGATTGGTTTGCTCCTCCTTTTTCCCCACTATATATAGGGCCAAGGGAGAGGGGGAGGCGCAGCCCTTGCCCCTTCCTCCAAGGAAGGGTGCGGCCAAGGGTGGGGAGGAGTCCATCCTCCCCAAGGCACCCCTGGAGGTGCCTTCCCCTTTGGGACTCTCCTTTTCTCTTCTCTTGGCGCATGGGCCTCTTGGGGCTGGTGCCCTTGGCCCATATAGGCCAAGCGCACACCCCCTACAGCCCATGTGGCCCCCCGGGGCAGGTGGCCCCACCCGGTGGACCCCCGGGACCCTTCCGGTGGTCCCGGTACAATACCGGTGACCCCGAAACTTGTCCCGATGGCCGAAATAGCACTTCCTATATATAATTCTTTACCTCCGGACCATTCCGGAACTCCTCGTGATGTCCGGGATCTCATCCGACTCCGAACAACATTCGGGTTACCGCATACTAATATCTCTACAACCCTAGCGTCACCGAACCTTAAGTGTGTAGACCCTACGGGTTCGGGAGACATGCAGACATGACCGAGACGTCTCCGGTCAATAACCAACAGCGGGATCTGGATACCCATGATGCTCCCACATGTTCCACGATGATCTCATCGGATGAACCACGATGTCAAGGACTTAATCAATCCCGTATACAATTCCCTTTGTCTAGCGGTATGTTACTTGCCCGAGATTCGATCGTCGGTATCCTTATACCTTGTTCAATCTCGTTACCGGCAAGTCTCTTTACTCGTTCCGTAACACATCATCCCGTGATCAACTCCTTGGTCACATTGCGCATATGATGATGTCCTACCGAGTGGGCCCAGAGATACCTCTCCGCTTACACGGAGTGACAAATCCCCAGTCTCGATTCGTGCCAACCCAACAGACACTTTCGGAGATACCTGTAATGCACCTTTATAGTCACCCAGTTACGTTGTGACGTTTGATACACCCAAATCACTCCTACGGTATCTGGGAGTTGCACAATCTCATGGTCTAAGGAAATGATACTTGACATTAGAAAAGCTTTAGCATACGAACTATACGATCTTTGTGCTAGGCTTAGGATTGGGTCTTGTCCATCACATCATTCTCCTAATGATGTGATCCCATTATCAACGACATCCAATGTCCATGGTTAGGAAACCGTAACCATCTATTGATCAACGAGCTAGTTAACTAGAGGCTTACTAGGGACATGGTGTTGTCTATGTATCCACACATGTATCTGAGTTTCCTATCAATACAATTATAGCATGGATAATAAACGATTATCATGAACAAGGAAATATAATAATAACTAATTTATTATTGCCTCTAGGGCATATTTCCAACAGTCTCCCACTTGCACTAGAGTCAATAATCTAGTTTACATCGCCATGTAATTAACACTCACAGGTCACATCACCATGTGACTAACACCCAAGAGTTTACTAGAGTCAGTAGTCTAGTTCACATCACTATGTGATTAACACTCAATGAGTTCTAGGTTTGATCATGTTGCTTGTGAGAGAGGTTTTAGTCAACGGGTCTGAACCTTTCAGATCCGTGTGTGCTTTACAAATCTCTATGTCATCTCCTAGATGTAGCTACCACGCTCTATTTGGAGCTATTCCAAATAACTGTTCTACTTGGAACTATTCTAAATTGTTGTTCCATTATATGCATCCGGTATCTCTACTCAGAGCTATCCGGATAGGTGTTAAGCTTGCATCGACGTAACCCTTTACGACGAACTCTTTTACCACCTCCATAATCGAGAAAAATTCCTTAGTCCACTAGTTACTAAGGATAACTTTGACCGTTGTACTGTGATCCATTCTTGGATCACTCTTGTACCCCTTGACTGACTCATGGCAAGGCACACTTCAGGTGCGGTACACAGCATAGCATACTGTAGAGCCTATGTCTTAAGCATAGGGGACGACCTTCGTCCTTTCTCTCTATTTTGCCATGGTCGAGCTTTAAGTCTCAACTTCATACCTTACAACTCAGGCAAGAACTCCTTCTTTGACTGATCCATCTTGAACACCTTCAAGATCATGTGAAGGTATGTGCTCATTTGAAAGTACTATTAAGCGTTTTGATCTATCCTCATAGATCTTGATGCTCAATGTTCAAGTAGCTTAATCCAGGCTTTCCATTGAAAAACACTTTCCAAATAACCCTACATGCTTTCCAGAAATTCTACATCATCTCTGATCAACAATATGTCAACATATACTTATCAGAAATTCTATAGTGCTCCCACTCACTTCTTTGGAAATACAAGTTTCTCATAAACTTTGTATACACCCAAAATCTTTGATCATCTTATCAAAGCATACATTCCAACTCCGAGATGCTTACTCCAGTCCTTAGAAGGATTGCTGGAGCTTTGCATACTCATTAGCATCTTTTAGGATTGACGAAACCATCCGGTTGTATCACATACAACCTTTCCTCAAGAAAATCGTCGAGGAAACAATGTTTTGACATCCTATCTGCAAGATTTCATAAATAATGCAGTAATCGCTAATATAATTCCAACAGACTCTTAGCATCGCTACGAGTGAGAAAGTCTCACCGTAGTCAACTCCTTGAACTTGTCGGAAAACATCTTAACGACAAGTCGAGCTTTCTTAATGGTGACATTTACCATCATTTTCCGTCTTCCTTTTAAAATCCATCTATACTCAACAGCCTTACGACCATCAAGTAGTTCTTCCAAAGTCTACACTTTGTTTTCATATATGGATCCTCTCTCGGATTATATGGCCTCGAGCCATTTATCGGAATCCGGGCCCACCATCGCTTCTCCATAGCTCGTAGGTTCATTGTTGTCTAGCAACATGACTTCCAAGACAGGGTTACGTACCACTCTGAAGTAGTACGCATCCTTGTCATCCTATGATGTTTGGTAGTGACTTGATCTGAAGTTTCATGATCACCATCATAAGCTTCCACTTCAATTGGTGTAGGTGCCACAGGAACAACTTCCTGTGCCCTGCCACACACTAGTTGAAGAGACGGTTCAATAACCTCATCAAGTCTCCACCATCCTCCCACTCAATTCTTTCGAGAGAAACTTTTCCTCGAGAAAGGACCCGATTCTAAAAATAATCCCTTATTGCTTTCGGATCTGAGACAGGAGGTATACCCAACTGTTTTGGGTGTCCTATGAAGATGCATTTATCCGCTTTGGGTTCGAGCTTATCAGCCTGAAACTTTTCCACATAAGCATCGCAGCCCCAAACTTTTAAGAAATGACAGCTTAGGTTTCTCTAAACCATAGTTCATACGATGTCATCTCATCGGAATTACATGGTGCCCTATTTAAAGTGAATGTGGTTGTCTCCAATGCCTAACCCATAAACCATCGTGGTAATTCGATAAGAGACATCATGGTATGCATCGTATCTAATAGGGTGCAGTTATGATGTTCGGACACACCATCACACTATGGTGTTCCAGGCTGTATTAGTTGTGAAACAATTTCCACAATGTCTTAATTCTGTGCCAAACTCGCAATTCAGATATTCATCTCTATGGTCATATCATAGATATTTTATCCTCTTGTCACGACGATCTTTCAACTTCACCCTGAAATTACTTGAACCTTTCAATAATTCAGACTCGTGATTCATCAAGTAAATATACTCAACATCTACTCTAATCATCTATGAAGTAAGAACATAACGATATCCACTACATGCCTCAGCACTCATTGGACTGCACACATCAAAATGTATTACTTCCAACAAGTTCCTTTCTAGTTCCATTTTACTGAAAACGAGGCTTTCAGTCATCTTGCCCATGTGGTATGATTTGCATGCCTCAAGTGATTCAAAATCAAGTGAGTTCAAATGGTCCATTTGCATGGAGTTTCTTCATGCATATACACCAATAGACACGGTTCGCATGTCTCAAACTTTTCAAAAACGAGTGAGTCCAAAGATCCATCAACATGGAGCTTCTTCATGCGTTTTATACCGATATGACTTACGTGGCTGTGCCACAAGTAGGTGGTACTATCATTACTATCTTTTGGCATGAACATGTGTATCACTACGATCGAGATTCAATAAACCATTCATTTTAGGTGTAAGACCATTGAAGGTATTATTCAAATAAACAGAGTAACCATTATTCTCCTTAAATGAATAACCGTA
This sequence comes from Triticum urartu, assembly GCF_003073215.2. Taxonomy (NCBI): domain Eukaryota; kingdom Viridiplantae; phylum Streptophyta; class Magnoliopsida; order Poales; family Poaceae; genus Triticum; species Triticum urartu. Next base: position 429,754,790 of record NC_053028.1, on the reverse strand, counting down.
TTGCGATAGACATAATCCAATCATGTCTATGCTCAACGCAAACACCAATCTCGATGGTAGAGGGAGTGTGCGATGCTTGATCATATCAACATTGGAAACACTTCCAACACATATCGTCAGCTCACCTTTAGCTAGTCTCCGTTTATTTCGTAGCTTTTATTTCGAGTTACTAACACTTAGCAACCGAACCGGTATCTAATACCCTGGTGCTACTAGGAGTACTAGTAAAGTAGACATCAACACAATGTATATCCAATATACTTCTATCGACCTTGCCAGCCTTCTAATCTACCAAGTATCTAGGGTAATTCTGCTCCAGTGGTTGTTCCCCTTATTACAGAAGCACTTAGTCTCGGGTTTGGGTTCAACCTTGGGTTTCTTCACTAGAGCAGCAGCTGAATTGCCGTTTCACGAAGTATCCCTTCTTGCCCTTGCCCTTCTTGAAACTAGAGGTTTCACAAACCATCAACAATTGATGCTCCTTCTTGATTTCTACTTTTGTGGTGTCTAACATCGCGAATATCTCAAGGATCATCATATATGTCCCTGATATATTATAGTTCATCACGAAGCTCTAGCAGCTTGGTGGTAATGACTTCGGAGAAACATCACTATCTCATCTGGAAGATCAACTCCCACTTGATTCAAGCGATTGTTGTACTCAGACAATCTGAGCACAAGCTCAACAATTGAGCTTTTCTCCCTTAGTATGTAGGCTAAGAAATCGTCGGAGGTCTTATACCTTTTGACGTGGGCACGAGCCTGAAATTCCAATTTCAGCCCTCAAAACATCTCATATGTTTCGTGACGTTTCAAAAACGTCTTTGGTGCCTCAACTCTAAACCGTTTAACTGAACTATCACGTAGTTATCAAAACGTGTATGTCAGATGTTCACAACATCCACACACAACGTTCGAGGTTTAGCACACTGAGCGGTGCATTAAGGACATAAGCCTTCTAAGAAGCAATGAGGAGAATCCTCAGTTTACGGACCTAGTCCGCATAATTGCTACTATCAAATTTCAACTAATTTTTCTCTAGGAACATATCTAAACAATAGAACTAAAGCGTGAGATATGACATAATTTGCAAAATCCTTTTGACTATATTCAGGATAATTAAGTTCATCTTATGAACTCCCACTTAGATTAGACATCCCTCTAGTCATCTAAGTATTACACGATCCGAGTGAACTAGGCCGTGTCCGATTAACACGTGAGACGGACTAGTCAACGTCGGTGAACATCTTCATGTTGATCGTATCTTCTATACGACTCATGCTCGACCTTTCGGTCTCTGTGTTCTGAGGCCATGTCTTCACATGCTAGGCTCGTCAAGTTAACCCTAAGTGTTTTTGCATGTGTAAATCTTGCTTACACCCGTTGTATGTGAACGAAAGGATCTATCACACCCGATTAACACGTGATGCTTCGAAGCGACGAACTGTAGCAACGGTGCACAGTTAGGGGAGAACACTTCTTGAAATTTTAATGAGGGATCATCTTATTTACTACCGTCGTACTAAGTAAACAAGATGCATAACATGATAAACATCATATGCAATCAAATAGTGACATGATATGGCCAATATCATGTAGCTCCTTTGATCTCCATCTTGGGGCTCCATGATCATCTATTACAAGAACATGATCAATCTCATACATCACATATATCATTCATCACATCCTTTTGGCCATATCACATCACATAGCATACCCTGCAAAAACAAGTTAGACGTCCTCTAATTGTTGTTTGCATGTTTTACGTGGCTGCTATGGGTTTCTAGCAAGAACGTTTCTTACCTACGCAAAACCACAACGTGATATGCCAATTGCTATTTACCCTTCATAAGGACCCTTTTCATCGAATCCGATCCGACTAAAGTAGGAGAGACAGACACCCGCTAGCCACCTTATGCAACTAGTGCATGTCAGTCGGTGGAACCTGTCTCACGTAAGAGTACGTGTAAGGTCGGTCCGGGCCGCTTCATCCCACGATGCCGCCGAATCAAGATAAGACTAGTAACGGCAAGCATATTGAACAAAATCAACGCCCACAACTACTTTGTGTTCTACTCGTGCATAGAATCTACGCAATAGACCTAGCTCATGATGCCACTGTTGGGGAACGTAGCAGAAATTCAAAATTTTTCTACGTATCACCAAGATCTATCTATGGAGAAACTAGCAACGAGGGGAAGGAGAGTGCATCTACATACCCTTGTAGATCGCTATGCGGAAGCGTTCAAGTGAACGGGGTTGATGGAGTCGTTCTCGTCGTGATTCAAATCACCGATGATCCTAGTGCCGAACGGACGGCACCTCCGCGTTCAACACACGTACAGCCCGGTGACGTCTCCCATGCCTTGATCCAGCAAGGAGGAGGGAGAGGTTGATGGAGATCCAGCAGCACGACGGCGTGGTGGAAGTAGCGGGATTCCAACAGGGCTTCGCAAAGCGCTGCGGGACGAGGTAGATGTGTCACGGGAGGGAGAGGGAGGCGCCAGGCCTTAGATTGGTTTGCTCCTCCTTTTTCCCCACTATATATAGGGCCAAGGGAGAGGGGGAGGCGCAGCCCTTGCCCCTTCCTCCAAGGAAGGGTGCGGCCAAGGGTGGGGAGGAGTCCATCCTCCCCAAGGCACCTCGGAGGTGCCTTCCCCTTTTAGGACTCTCCCCTTTTTCTCTTCTCTTGGTGCATGGGCCTCTTGGGGCTGGTGCCCTTGGCCCATGTAGGCCAAGGCACACCCCCTACAGCCCATGTGGCCCCCCGGGGCAGGTGGCCCCACCCGGTGGACCCCCGGGACCCTTCCGGTGGTCCCGGTACAATACCGGTGACCCCGAAACTTGTCCCGATGGCCGAAATAGCACTTCCTATATATAATTCTTTACCTCCGGACCATTCCGGAACTCCTCGTGATGTCCGGGATCTCATCCGGGACTCCGAACAACATTCGGGTTACCGCATACTAATATCTCTACAACCCTAGCGTCACCGAACCTTAAGTGTGTAGACCCTACGGGTTCGGGAGACATGCAGACATGACCGAGACGTTCTCCGGTCAATAACCAACAGCGGGATCTGGATACCCATGATGGCTCCCACATGTTCCACGATGATCTCATCGGATGAACCACGATGTCAAGGACTTAATCAATCCCGTATACAATTCCCTTTGTCTATCGGTATGTTACTTGCCCGAGATTCGATCGTCGGTATCCTTATACCTTGTTCAATCTCGTTACCGGCAAGTCTCTTTACTCGTTCCGTAACACATCATCCCGTGATCAACTCCTTGGTCACATTGCGCATATGATGATGTCCTACCGAGTGGGCCCAGAGATACCTCTCCGCTTACACGGAGTGACAAATCCCAGTCTCGATTCGTGCCAACCCAACAGACACTTTCGGAGATACCTGTAATGCACCTTTATAGTCACCCAGTTACGTTGTGACGTTTGATACACCCAAAGCACTCCTACGGTATCCGGGAGTTGCACAATCTCATGGTCTAAGGAAATGATACTTGACATTAGAAAAGCTTTAGCATACGAACTATACGATCTTTGTGCTAGGCTTAGGATTGGGTCTTGTCCATCACATCATTCTCCTAATGATGTGATCCCATTATCAACGACATCCAATGTCCATGGTTAGGAAACCGTAACCATCTATTGATCAACGAGCTAGTCAACTAGAGGCTTACTAGGGACATGGTGTTGTCTATGTATCCACACATGTATCTGAGTTTCCTATCAATACAATTATAGCATGGATAATAAATGATTATCATGAACAAGGAAATATAATAATAACTAATTTATTATTGCCTCTAGGGCATATTTCCAACACTGCTCATTTACCCCCTATCACCCATTCCCATCTAGGAAACCCCCGTATCCTTCTTCTTCCTCGAGCCCAATCCGGAGCCTCCTTTTCCGCCCATCGCCGCCGCGCCCTCACCACTTTCAGTTCCCCCCGCCCTCCGTCGGCTACTATGGTGCCCAGAAACAAAGGGAAGGGAGCGCTCAAGGCGAGCGAGGGGGAAGAGGTGCTGGAGGATGAGCTGGTGACGAAGTAGAGGGAGCATGTCGTCTTCGCTCTGGGCTCGATGCGCGCACGCTGAAGGATCAATACTAGTTCATGCGGGGGAGGGAAACGATGGGGCATCCCACCACCTTCTCCATTCCCTGAACCTTTGTTTTAGTTATTTCGCATGATTTGATCTTGTCTCGGCTTTCCTCTGTAGGGACACAGAGACATTGGCATAGAGGATGGCGAAGAGGGCCAAGACCTCGACGGGCGACGAGCCCCCGTCAAGCACCTCAAACGCGCCGGAGGTGATCGCGATCAGCCTGGGCCCCAGTCCACGACGCAGCCCCCGACTCAGCCCCCACCGTGAGTCCATTACCCACTTTCCGTTGGCAAGCGTTGTGGTGTGTCTTTTCACCGTTAATCTTGTCGGGTTTGCAGGGGAAGAGCGGCAAGATTAGGGGCCGTCAAAGGCCCCCCTCAACACGCCTCCTCCATCAATCACCACACCACCCAGGGAAGGGTCCCCGGCAAGGGCTTCTACCGGCGAGCCCATGCTGCCAAGGGAGAGATCACCGGCAAGGCCCTCCCTCGATGAGCCCACGCGTGTGAAGGGAGAGCCGGCAAGCACAGGTGTCGGCAGTCCCATCTCGGCAATAAGCGTTGGAGGGGAGGGAACCACTCTTCCCCAACTCGTCATAGGTAAGCCGCCCTGCTCCTGATCTTGACTAGTTCCCTAGTGTAATTTCTTTTTGCTTCGAACTCCGATCCTGGTTTCATCCTTTTCTCCTCCTTGGTTTTCAGACCTCTCCTCGGTGGGCTAGATGGATATCAATGGCACCATCGAGGAGATCGTGAAGGATGCCGCTGCTGAGGCCGACAAGGTTGCCGCCGATGAGGCCGCCAAGGAGGCACATGAAGAGGTCGCCAGGGGATCTGTCGGGGAGGCCATCGCGGGGACCGTTGACATTACTGATGGCATTCCTGCCTCAGGAGCGCCTGGCGCTGCATTGGCCCCGAAGCCCTCGGCTGCCGGGGCGACGGTGGCCGACGACCAACCATCCACCTCCGAAGCCCCCAACTTGAGCAGATACCTGAAGATCGGCGAGGATCTGTTTGTTACCATCCTGGGGACGGCAAGCACCGGAGCGCCTGCCGAGGGGGAGGTTTTTGACGAAGAGGTCATCATTGCTGCCAAGCTCTAGGTTGTTGACGAGCCAGACGCCAGCAGCGGTAGCTCCAAGGAGGACCAGCTCCTCCAAGCCATGAGCAATAACTTCCAGAAGCTCTAGGTGCTTCACCGTGCCCGCAAGGAGAAGCTGGACTCCAGGATGGCAGTCATCAACGCGGCAGAGGCGGGCTTCCAGGAGCACACCGAGAAGATGCTGGCCCGGTTTACGAAGGCCCGACAGGATTTGAAGACTAGCCAGGAGAAGCTGGGTCGGCAGTGGAATGAGCTTCTTCTAAAGCAATCAGACATCAAGAGGGCCCAGGAGGAGGCTGCCGCATGGACCGCCAAGGAGGACGGTGAGCTGAGGGAGCACCGCATCTTGCTCGACGCCCAAGAAGAAGACCTTGCCGCTCGTGAGGAGGCGCTTGCTGCCAAGCTCCGCGGCAAGGACAAAGAAATCGAGAAGCTCATCGCGCAGCAGACCCAGGAACTAGAGCAGAAACACAAAGATGCACTCGTCGATCTGGTCCTGGATCATGCCGGCAAGCTGAAGGAGGCCATCGATGCTACCGAAGCCACAGAGGCCGCAAGAACGAGCTGGCTGGCAAGGTGGAGAAGCTGGAGGTGGAGCTGGAGGAGCACAGTAAGGAGGTCTCGACGCTCAAGAGCGACAGCGACAAAACCATCGACACCTTGGCGGGGCTGCAAGTCACCATATCTGACAAGACCAAGCTACTCTCCAAGGCCAACGACTCCATTGCTGATCTGAAGCTGAAGCTGACCATCCTGGAGGAGACCCTCGCAAGCAGCAGGGCCCACAATAAGACCCTGACCAAGAAACTCAAGGATGAGGAGCTAATGCTCGCGAGTGCTGCCGCCGAGCACAACGACTTCGTAAAAGGCGTGGGGATCTGGACCGAGCGCCTTGTCGATGTCGTGGAGAGGCTCACTGCGCAACTGTCCACCATGGGCATTCTAAGCTTCAGGTTCTCTCATGATGAGAGAACCACTGAGAGTGTCAGGGTGACCATGTTCTTCGAGGCCGTCCTTGACGCCTTGAAGATACTCCACGACGGCCGAGCGACTCACCTGGCCAACGAGTCCCGGAAGCTTTGTCAGGGCGCCCTCCTCAAGGTGCTCACCAAGGTGGCGTATAGGAACCCAGGCATCGACCTCATCCAAGACAGCTTGCCGGTAGATGCGGACAGCAGGGCGCTTGAAGAGTTTGGCGCGCCCGTCGTCAACCTGGTTGACAGCGTCAAGAGGGTGGAAGGTCAGCGCCGAGACTAGGCGCTTCGCTCCCTCTCGCCGCCATGGATCCGTACCCAAAACAATTTTGCTTAAATTAGATCTGCGGCAACTATTAATGTAAAATAACTTGCTATGTTTTCGGATTGAATGCATGCTATCTTCCTCATATGATTCCCCCTTGTATGGTACACACCCTACGCATTACTGGGAAAGGCTTGCCGGTGCGTGCACCCTAGCCACGAGCGCTTTGAGGACAGATCCTTAGCAGCCTACTGGGGGTGCCGCTGCCAGCAAGGCACCTTGCCATTCCTAGTGCAACCACTTGAGCCGTTGAGCGGACTCGAAACGGAGCAAGGGTGCAACCAATCCCGACAAGGTTCCTTTGCGTGCAGGTTTTCCTATACAAGAGCCGAGACCATTCAAGGAAAATTACCTGATATTAAAAGAAATTTACTCAAAGTCTCGTGACTTAGCTTTTTGCTATTGTATTCTTCTTCACAAGACGACAGCTCGAGCGTCGCCTGTTGGCGTACACACTCTCTATCCCCCTGGCAAACTTGCATGCGAGGGAACCTTCTGTCCTTTGGCAAAAAGAAAGAAGAGAAAATAGGAATATGGAGCCTTGGCGGTTCATCAGTGCTTGCTGGCCTCGTGCATCTTGAGAATGATGTTGTGGATCTTCCCGCGACGGTGTCCGGGGTCACCAACGTCGCGGCGCTGCTTGTCGCACACGACCTGGGAGGACCGCAGCGCGGACGCCGGCAGGGGTGCCTTGGAAGTCGCCGCGCTGCCCATAGGCAGCACACCTCCAGACGGACCGAGCACCATGACCCCCTTCTTCTTGGGAGCCATGGTGATCGAGGAAACGACGTGCCAACCGCTAGATCGGATTTGCAGAACTCTTCGGCCCTGCCTGGCGTGCCAAAGATGTCGGCAAGAAGGATGACACCTACGGGATCACATGGATCCCTTGTATGGTTTAGCAGGGAAGAGGGGTAGAGCAAAGAGCGGATCTAATGATCAACACGATGAATTTTTTACCCAGGTTCGGGCCGCCGAGAAGCGTAAAACCCTAGTCCTGCTTGAGTGTATATTCTGTGTTCTTGAGCTTCAGCTAGCTGCTATGCATGCAAGCTGGGCCGAGAGGTTCAAAAGTCCGAATCCTCCTCCAGTACGCTGTGGGCCTCCTTTTATATGTCCAAGGGGAGATGGGAGTAGAACCCGTCCCGTCCGTCGCCGCCCCGCTCCGTCCCGACACGCGTCCACACCGATGAGGCATGCCGTGCCAAGTTGGCTGGCCAGCTGCTACGCTGGAGGGGTGGCAGGACCTTCATGAAGATCTGCATGCCACCACGCAGGTGCTTGCCAGGCCGGTAGGTCGGCCGGTGTGTTGGAGTGGTGATGGGGTGGCGAAGCCTTGCCGCGGTCTTGCCGATACCCCCGGCAAGGATCTTGCCGGGCCTCGTAGACGCCTCCGGCAAGGATCTTGCTAGGTACCTCGTCTTCTGGCCTCCACAAAGATCTGCACGCCTCTACGCGCGTGCCCCTGAGTCTTGGCCTTAATGTTGTCAATGGTGTCAGAGCTCTCAACCTCAAGGGTGGTGCTCTTGTTAGTGTCCTGCAAGCCGTCCTAGCAAGGACCTTGTTGGGGTGGCTCAACTTGTCCCGACAAGGATCTTGCCGAGGGTGACGCAAGCTGTCCCGGCAAGGATCTTGCCGGGGGTCAAACTCGTCCTCTGTTCTCTGGTCTGGTGGATTCTCTAGTGATCTTGTATCTTGTCCTTGTTGGGATCGTAGTAATTTCAAAAAATTTCCTACGCACACACAAGATCATGGTGATGCATAGCAATGAGAGGGAAGAGTATCGTCCACGTACCCTCGTAGACCGTAAGAGGAAGCGTTATGAGAACGCGGTTGATGTAGTTGAACGTCTTCACGATCCGACCAATCCAAGTACCGAACACACGACACCTCCGAGTTCAGCACACGTTCAGCTCGATGACGTCCCACGAACTCCGATCCAGCGGAGCTTCACGGGAGAGTACCGTCAGCACGACGGCGTGATCACGGTGATGATGTTGCTACCGACGCAGGGCTTCGCCTAAGCACTGCTATGATATGATCGAGGTGGATTATGGTGGAGGGGGGCACCGCACACGGCTAAGGGATCAATGATCAACTTGTGTGTTCTAGGGTGCCCCCTGATACGTCTCCAACGTATCTATACTTTTTGATTGTTCCATGCTATTATATTATCTGTTTTGGATGTTTATGGGCTTTATTATACACTTTTATATTATTTTTGGGACTAACCTATTAACCGGAGGCCCAGCCCAAATTGCTGTTTTCTTGCCTATTTCAGTGTTTCGAAGAAAAGGAATATCAAACGGAGTCCAAATGGAATGAAACCTTCGGGAGAGTTATTTTTGGAACAGAAGCAATCCAGGAGACTTGGAGTATACGTCAGGGAAGCTTCGAGGTGGCCATGAGACACGGAGGCGCGCCTGCCCCCTGGGCGCGCCCCCACCCTCGTAGGCCCCTCGTGGCTCCCCTGACCGACTTCTTTCGCTTATATATATCAATATACCCTAAAAACACCAGGAAACACAATAGATCGTGAGTTCCGCCGCCAGAAGCCTCCGTAGCCACCAAAAACCAATCTAGACCTGTTCCGGCACCCTACCGAAGGGGGGAATCCCTCTCCGGTGGCCATCTTCATCATCCCGGTGCTCTCCATGACGAGGAGGGAGTAGTTCACCCTCGGGACTGAGGGTATGTACCAGTAGCTATGTGTTTGATCTCTCTCTCTCTCTCTCTCTCTCGTGTTCTTGAGGTGGTACGATCTTGATGTATCGCGAGCTTTGCTATTATAGTTGGATCTTATGATGTTTCTCCCCCTCTACTCTCTTGTGATGAATTGAGTTTTTCCCTTTGAAGTTATCTTATTGGATTGAGTCTTTAAGGATTTGAGAACACTTGATGTATGTCTTGCATGTGCTTATCTGTGGTGACAATGGGATATCACGTGATCCACTTGATGTATGTTTTGGTGATCAACTTGCGAGTTCTGTGACCTCGTGAACTTATGCATAGGGGTTGGCACACGTTTTCGTCTTGACTCTCTAATAGAAACTTTGGGGCACTCTTTGAAGTTCTTTGTGTTGGTTGAATAGATGAATCTGAGATTGTGTGATGCATATCATATAATCATACCCACGGATACTTGAGGTGACATTGGAGTATCTAGGTGACATTAGGGTTTTGGTTGATTTGTGTCTTAAGGTGTTATTCTAGTACGAACTCTATGATAGATCGAACGGAAAGAATAGCTTCATGTTATTTTACTACGGACTCTTGAATAGATTGATCAGAAAGGATAACTTTGAGGTGGTTTCTTACCCTACAATAATCTCTTCGTTTGTTCTCCGCTATTAGTGACTTTGGAGTGACTCTTTGTTGCATGTTGAGGGATAGTTATATGATCCAATTATGTTATTATTGTTGAGAGAATTTGCACTAGTGAAAGTATGAACCCTATGCCTTGTTTCCTAGCATTGCAATACCATTTGTGCTCACTTTTATCATTAGTTACCTTGCTGTTTTTATATTTTCAGATTACAAAAACCTATATCTACTATCCATATTACACTTGTATCACCATCTCTTCGCCGAACTAGTGCACCTATACAATTTACCATTGTATTGGGTGTGTAGGGGACACAAGAGACTCTTTGTTATTTGGTTGCAGGGTTGTTTGAGAGAGACCATCTTCATCCTACGCCTCCCACGGATTGATAAACCTTAGGTCATCCACTTGAGGGAAATTTGCTACTGTCCTACAAACCTCTGCACTTGGAGGCCCAACAACGTTTACAAGAAGAAGATTGTGTAGTAGACATCACCCCCTGCTCCCGTATATAAAGGAGCAAGGGGGGAGGCCGGCCGGCCCTGTAGGGCGTGCCAGGAGGAGGAGTCCTCCTCCTAGTAGGAGTAGGACTCCCCTTTCCTACTCCTACTAGGAGGAGGAAAGGAAGGGGGAAGGGGAGAAGGAAGGAGAGGGAGGAAAGGGGGCCCGCCCCCCTAGTCCAATTCGGTTTGGGCTAGGGGGCCCCGCGCCCTGCCTCCTCTCTTCCACCACTTGGCCCATGAGGCCCAATACTTCTTCCCCGTATTCCCGTAACTCTCTGGTACTCCGAAAAATACCCGAATCACTCGGAACCTTTCCGATGTCTGAATATAGTCATCCAATATATCGATCTTTATGTCTCGACTATTTAGAGACTCCTCGTCATGTCCCCGATCTCAGCTGGGACTCCTAACTACCTTCGGTACATCAAATCACATAAACTCATAATATCAATCGTCACCGAACTTTAAACGTGCGGACCCTACGGGTTCAAGAACTATGTAGACATGACCGAGACACGTCTCCGGTCAATAACCAATAGCGAAACCTGGATGCTCATATTGGTTCCTACATATTCTATGAAGATCTTTTATCGGTCAAACCGCATAACAACATACATTATTCCCTTTGTCATCGGTATGTTACTTGCCCGAGATGCGATCATCGGTATCTCAATACCTAGTTCAATCTCGTTACCGGTGATACGTCTCCAACGTATCTATAATTTTTTATTGCTCCATGCTATATTATCTACTGTTTTGGACATTATTGGGCTTTATTATCCACTTTTATATTATTTTTGGGACTAACCTATTAACTGGAGGCCCAGCCCAGAATTGTTGTTTTTGCCTATTTTAGGGTTTCAAAGAAAAGGAATATCAAACGGAGTCCAAACGGAATGAAACCTTCGGGAACATGATTTTTGGAACAAACAAGATCTAGGAGACTTGGAACCTACGTCAAGCAACCAACAGGGAAGCCACGAGGTAGGGGGCATGCCTAACCCCAGGCGCGCCCTCCACCCTCGTGAGCCCCCTGTTGCTCCACCGATGTACTCCTTCCTGCTATATATACCTACGTACCCCCAAACGATCAGATACGGAGCCAAAAACCTAATTCCATCGCCGCAACCTTCTGTATCCATGAGATCCCATCTTGGGGCCTGTTCCGGAGCTCCGCCGGAGGGGGCATCCATCACGGAGGGCTTCTACATCAACACCATAGCCTCTCCGATGAAGTGTGAGTAGTTTACCTTAGACCTTCGGGTCCATAGTTATTAGCTAGATGGCTTCTTCTCTCTTTTTGGATCTCAATACAATGTTCTCCCCCTCTCTTGTGGAGATCTATTCGATGTAATCTTCTTTTTGCGGTGTGTTTGTTGAGACCGATGAATTGTGGGTTTATGATCAAGATTATCTATGAACAATATTTGAATCTTCTCTGAATTCTTTTATGTATGATTGGTTATCTTTGCAAGTCTCTTCGAATTATCAGTTTGGTTCGGCCTACTAGATTGATCTTTCTTGCAATGGGAGAAGTGCTTAGCTTTGGGTTCAATCTTGCGGTGTCCTTTCCCAGTGACAATAGGGGCATCAAGGCACGTATTGTATTGTTGCCATCGAGGATAACAAGATGTTTTTTTATCATATTGCATGAATTTATCCCTCGACATCATGTCATCTTGCTTAAGGCGTTACTCTGTTTTCATGAACTTAATACACTAGATGCATGCTGGATAGCAGTCGATGAGTGGAGTAATAGTAGTAGATGCAGGCAGGAGTCAGTCTACTTGTCTCAGACGTGATGCCTATACACATGATCATACCTAGATATTCTCATAACTATGCTCAATTCTGTTAATTGCTCAACAGTAATTCGTTCACCCACCGTAAAATACTTATGCTCTTGAGAGAAGCCACTAGTGAAACCTATGGCCCCCGGGTCTATCTTCATCATATTAATCTTCCAATACTTAGTTATTTCCTTTGCTTTTTTACTTTGCTTTTATTTTACTTTGCATCTTTATCACAAAAATACCAAAAACATTATTCTATCATATCTATCAGATCTCACTCTCATAAGTGACCGTGAAGGGATTGACAACCCCTTATCGCGTTGGTTGCGAGGAGTTATTTGTTTTGTGCAGGTACGAGGGACTCGCGCGTAGCCTCCTACTAGATTGATATCTTAGTTCTCAAAAACTAAGGGAAATACTTACGCTACTTTGCTGCATCATCATTTCCTCTTTAAGGAAATCCAACGCAGTGCTCAAGAGGTAGCAAGAATATTTCTGGCGCCGTTGCCGGGGAGGTTCGCGCAAGTCAAGATTTGACTCCCGACAACGAGCCATTTCTGTCACCGCTACCGGGGAGGTTCGCGCAAGTCAAGATTTGACTCCCGACAACGAGCCATTTCTGGCGCCGTTGCCAGGGAGTCTACGCAAAAGTCAACATACCAAGTACCCATCACAACCCTTATCTCCCGCATTACATTATTTGCCATTTGCCTCTTGTTTTCCTCTCCCCACTTCACCCTTGCCATTTTATTCGCCCTCTCTCTCTCTATCCTCCCTCTCTTTCTCTATTTGCCTCTTTTTGCCCGCTTGCTTTTTGTTTGCTTGTGTGTTGGATTGCTTGCTTGTCACGATGGCTCAAGATAAGACTAAATTGTGTGACTTTACCAATACCAACAACAATGATTTTATTAGCACTCCGGTTGCTCCTCTTACCGATGCTGAATCTTGTGAAATTAATGTCGCTTTGCTAAATCTTGTCATGAAAGATCCGTTTTCCGGCCTTCCTAGTGAAGATGCCGCTACCCATCTAAATAGCTTCGTTGATTTGTGTGATATGCAAAAGAAGAAAGATGTGGACAACGATATTGTTAAGTTGAAGCTATTTCCTTTTTCGCTTAGAGATCGTGCTAAAGCCTGATTTTCGTCTTTGCCTAAAAATAGTATTGATTCTTGAAACAAGTGCAAAGATGCTTTTATCTCTAAGTATTTTCCTCCGGCTAAGATCATCTCCCTTAGAAACGATATTATGAACTTTAAACAACTTGATCATGAACATGTTGCACAAGCTTGGGAGAGGATGAAATTAATGATACGTAATTGCCATACTCATGGTTTGAATTTGTGGATGATTATACAATTTTTTTATGCCGGATTGAATTTTGCTTCTAGAAATCTTTTAGATTCGGCCGCGGGAGGCACTTTTATGGAAATCACTTTAGGAGAAGCTACTAAACTCCTAGATAATATTATGGTTAAGTATTCTCAATGGCATACTGAAAGATCTACTAATAAAAAGGTGCATGCGATAGAAGAAGTTAATGTTTTGATTGGAAAGATGGATGAACTTATGAAATTATTTGCTAGTAAGAGTGTTTCTTCTGATCCTAATGATATGCCCTTGTCTACTTTGATTTAGAACAATAATGCATCTATGGATGTGAATTTTGTTGGTAGGAATAATTTTGGTAACAACGCGTATAGAGGAAACTTTAATCCTAGGCCTTATCCTAGTAATCCCTCTAATAATTATGGAAATTCCTACAACAACTCTTATGGAAATTTCAATAAGATGCTCTTTGAATTTGAGAATAGTGTTAAGGAATTTATGAATTCGCAAAAGAATTTCAATGCTTTGCTTGAAGAGAAATTGCTTAAAGTTGATGATTTGGCTAGGAACATTGATAGAATTTCTCTTGATGTTGATTCTTTAAAGCTTAGATCTATTCCTCCTAAGCATGATATCAATGAGTCTCTCAAATCCATGATAATTTCCATTGATGAGTGCAAAGAAAGAACCACTAGGATGCGTGCAAAGAAAGATGCCTTTATAAGAGCGTGTTCTTCTAGTTCCTATGAAAATAAAGATGAAGATCTAAAAGTTATTGATGTGTCCCCTATTAAATCTTTTTTTTGCAATATGAATCTTGATAATGATGGGACTGAATATGATCCACCTTTACCTAGAAGGCGTTCCAAAAATTCGGAGTTTTTAGATCTTGATGCTAAATTTGATGAAAGTGGGATTGAAGAAATTAAAACCCTAGATGTTGCTAAACCCACTATTTTGGATTTCAAGGAATTTAATTATGAAAATTGCTCTTTGATTGATTGTATTTCCTTGTTGCAATCCGTGCTAAATTCTCCTCATGCTTATAGTCAAAATAAAGCGTTTACTAAACATATCGTTGATGCCTTGATGCAATCTGATGAAGAAAAACTTGAGTTGGAAGTTTCTATCCCTAGAAAACTTTATGATGAGTGGGAACCAACTATTAAAATTAAGATTAAAGATCATGAGTTCTATGCTTTATGTGATTTGGGTGCTAGTGTTTCCACGATTCCAAAGACTTTGTGTGATTTGTTAGGTTTCCGTGATTTTGATGATTGTTCTTTAAACTTGCACCTTGCGGATTCCAGTATTAAGAAACCAATGGGAAGAATCAATGATGTTCTTATTGTCGCAAATATGAATTATGTGCCCGTAGATTTTATTGTTCTTGACATAGATTGCAATCCTTCATGTCCTATTATTCTTGGTAGACCTTTCCTTAGAACGATTGGTGCAATTATTGATATGAAGGAAGGAAATATTAGATTCCAATTTCCGTTAAGGAAAGGCATGGAACACTTTCCTAGAAAGAAAATTAAATTACCTCATGAATCTATTATGAGAGCCACTTATGGATTGCCTACCAAAGATGGCAATACCTAGAACTATCCTTGCTTTTTATGCATAGCTAGGGGCGTTAAACGATAGCGCTTGTTGGGAGGCAACCCAATTTTATTTTTATTCCTTGACTTTTGATCCTATTTAGTAATAAATAATTTATCTAGCCTCTGTTTTGGTTGTGTTTTTTGTGTTTATTTAGTGTTTGTGCCAAGTAGAACCGTTGGGAAGACTTGGGGAAAGTCTTGTTATCTCGCTGTAAAAAACAGAAACTTTAGCGCTTACGAGAACTGCTGCCATTTTTATTTGGAAAGTGATATTTAGTTAATTATGTTTGAAGATGATTAATAGATAATTTACTCACGTCCAGCAATTTATTTTAGAATTTTTGGGGTTTCAGATCTTGCGCTAGCTACAGATTACTACAGACTGTTCTGTTTTTGACAGATTCTGTTTTTCGTGAGTTGTTTGCTTATTTTGATGAATCTATGGCTAGTAAAATAGTTTATAAACCATAGAGAAGTTGTAATACAGTAGGTTTAACACCAATATAAATAAATAATGAGTTCATTACAGTACCTTGAAGTGATCTTTTGTTTTCTTTCGCTAACGGAGCTCACGAGATTTTCTACTTTAAGTTTTGTGTTGTGAAGTTTTCAAGTTTTGGGTAAAGATTTGGTGGATTATGGAACAAGGAGTGGAAAGAGCCTAAGCTTGGGTATGTCCATGGCACCCCCAAGATAATCTAAGGACACCTAAAAGCCAAAGCTTGGGGATGCCCCGGAAGGCATCCCCTCTTTCGTCTACTTCTATCGATAACTTTACTTGGAACTATATTTTTATTCACCACATGATATGTGTTTTGCTTGGAGCGTCTCGTATGATTTGAGTCTTTGCTTTTTAGTTTACCACATTAATCCTTTCTGTACACACCTTTTGATAGAGCCATACATGATTTGGAATTTGTTAGAATACTCTATGTGCTTCGCTTATATCATTTGAGTTATATAGTTTTGCTCTAGTACTTCACTTATATTTTTTAGAGCACAGTGGTGGAATTGTTTTATAGAAACTATTGATCTCTCATGATTCACTTAGATTATTTTGAGAGTCTTAAATAGCATTGTAATTTTCTTAAATAATCCTAATATGCTTGGTATTCAAGAATAGTAAAAACTTTCTTATGAGTGTGTTGAATGCTATGAGAAGTTTGATGCTTGCTAATTGTTTTGAGATATGAAGATGGTGATATTAAAGTTGTGCTAGTTGAGTAGTTGTGAATTTTATAAATACTTGTGTTAAAGTTTGTGATTCCTGTAGCATGCACGTATGGTGAACCGTTATGTGATGAAGTCGGAGCATGATTTATTTTTTGATTGTCTTCCTTATGAGTGGCGGTCGGGGACGAGCGGTGGTATTTTCCTACCAATCTATCCCCCTAGGAGCACGCGCTTAATACTTTGCTTTGATAACTTGTAGATTTTTGCAATAAGTATATGAGTTCTTTATGACTAATGTTGAGTCCATGGATTATACGCACTTTTCTTCCTCCCACCATTGCTAGCCTCTCTAATACCGCGCACCTTTCATCGGTATCATACACCCACCATATACCTTCCTCAAAACAGCCACCATACCTACCTATTATGGCATTTCCATAGCCATTCCGAGATATATTGCCATGCAACTTTCCACCGTTCCGTCTATTATGACACACTCCATCATTGTCATATTGCTTAGCATGATCATGTAGTTGACATCGTATTTGTGGCAAAGCCACCATTCATAATTCTTTCATACATGTCACTCTTGATTCATTGCATATCCCGGTACACCGCCGGAGGCATTCATATAGAGTCATATTTTGTTCTAAGTATCGAGTTGTAATTGTTGAGTTGTAAGAAAATAAAAGTGTGATTATCATCATTATTAGAGCATTGTCCCAGTGAGGAAAGGATGATGGAGACTATGATTCCCCCACAAGTCGGGATGAACCTCCGGACGAAAAAAATAAAAAAGGGGAAAAGAGGCCACATAAAAAAAAGAGAAAAGGCCCAAATAAAAATAAAAAATGAGAGAAAAAGAGAGAAGGGACAATGTTACTATCCTTTACCACACTTGTGCTTCAAAGTAGCACCATGATATTCATGATAGAGAGTCTCTCATTTCGTCACTTTCATATACTAGTGGGAATTTTTGATTATAGAACTTGGCTTGTATATTCCAATGATGGGCTTCCTCAAAATGTCCTAGGTCTTCATGAGCAAGAAAGTTGGATGCACACCCACTTAGTTTCTTTTGTTGAGCTTTCATATACTTATAGCTCTAGTGCATACGTTGCATGTCAATCCCTACTCACTCACATTGATATCTATTGATGGGCATCTCCATAGCCCGTTGATACGCCTAGTTGATGTGAGACTATCTTCTCCCTTTTTTGTCTTCTCCACAACCACCATTCTTTTCCACATATAGTGCTATATCCATGGCTCACGCTCATGTATTGCGTGAAGATTGAAAACGTTTGAGAATGTCAAAACTATGAAACAATTGCTTGGCTTGTCATCGGGGTTGTGCATGATTTAAATACTTTTGTGTGGTGAAGATAGAGCATAGCCAGACTATATGATTTTATAGGGATAACTTTCTTTGGCCATGTTATTTTGAGAAAACATGATTGCTTTGTTAGTATGCTTGAAGTATTATTATTTTTATGTCAATATGAAACTTTTGTCTTGAATCTTTAAGATCTGAATATTCATACCACAATTAAGAAGAATTACATCGAAATTATGCCAAGTAGCATTCCACATCAAAAGTTCTATTTTTATCATTTACCTACTCGAGGATGAGTAGGAATTAAGCTTGGGGATGCTTGATACGTCTCCAACGTATCTATAATTTTTGATTGCTCCATGCTCTATTATCTACTGTTTTGGACATTATTGAGCTTTATTATCCACTTTTATATTATTTTTGGGACTAACCTATTAACCGGAGGCCCAACCCAGAATTGCTGTTTTCGCCTATTTTAGGGTTTTGAAGAAACGGAATATCAAACGGAGTCCAAACGGAATGAAACCTTTGGGAACGTGATTTTTGGAACAAGCAAGATCCAGGAGACTTGGACCCTACGTCAAGCAACCAACAGGGAAGCCACGAGGTAGGGGGGCGCGCCTACCCCCCCAGGCGCGTCCTCCACCCTCGTGGGCCCCCTGTTGCTCCACCGACGTACTCCTTCCTCCTATATATACCTACGTACCCCCAAACGATCAGATACGGAGCCAAAAACCTAATTCCACCGCCGCGACCTTCTGTATCCACGAGATACCATCTTGGGGCCTGTTCCAGAGCTCCGCCGGAGGGGGCATCCATCACGGAGGGCTTCTACATCAACACCATAGCCTCTCCGATGAAGTGTGAGTAGTTTACCTCAGACCTTCAGGTCCATAGTTACACTACAAAAAATACACTTCCGTGATGATACGTGTTTGTCACAGTAGGTCGCTTTTTTGTCATGCATGTACATCCATGACAAATTTATGACAGAATCAAGATAGTCATACCCGTGCTGTCGTAGAAGTGTTCCATGACATTACCAAAATTATCATCACGGAAGTGTCCACTTCCATGATGATAAATCGCGCGTCACAGAAGTGCTTTCGTCAAGGGTGACCGACACGTGGCATCCACCGTAAAGGAACACCGTTAAGCTATCGGGTCGGGTTTTGGATCTGATAACCCGTTAACATCCCCGACCAATGGGGATTTTCCACGTGTAAATCATCATTGGCTAGAGGAGACACGTGTCGGCTCATCGTCGGGACAGATGTCATCCACTCACTGGACAGAAGGAGCCTATGATACGTCGACACGTGGCACGGCCCAACAAGTTTAAATGGGCCGGCCCAACTAGAGGCCCATAAGATTTTACGGACCATAATGGGCTGGCCCGGCTAAAGGCCCATGAGATTTTGCGGACCATAATGGGCTGGCCTAGCTAAAGGCCCACAAGATTTTGCGGGCCATAATGGGCCGGCCCTGGTAAAGGCCCACAAGACTTTTTTGTGCCATAATGGGCCGGCCCAGCTAAAGGCCCACAAGATTCTTGCGGGTCATAATGGGCTGGCCCAGCTAAAGGCCCACAAGATTTCACCGACATTAATGGGCCGGCCCAGCTGTAGGCCCACAAGATTTTGAGGACCCTAGTAGGCCGGCCCATTAACTGGCTGCCATGTTTTGGGCCAAATGCCGGCCCATATTTGATCCGGTCCATTAATGGCCTGCCACACTCCGGGCCTAATAGTGGCCCATATGAGATCCGGCCCATTAAAAGCCTACCACGTTCTGGGCCAAATTACGGCCCAGATCAGGTCCGGCCCTTTAAGAGGCTTTGGGCTCAATTATGGCACATATCAGATTCGGCCCGTCAACTGGACACTATGCTTTTGGGCCCACTTGCTAAAGGCCCACTTAGTAATTCGGCCTGATATTAGTTTTGTCCTGTTAAGGGCCCGTTTAACATTTTGGCCCTATATTAATTTTGGCCTGTTAAAAGCCCATCGTATAGTTGGGCCTAACTATGGCCCGGTTTGCATCCGGCCTGCTCGCAGCCGATATCTGATTGGGACAAACAAGGACCCAGACAATTTTGGCCTGTTAAAAGCCCGTGATTTGATTCGCACAATCATGGGCCGGGGTTCATTTCAGGCTGCTGCGTAACTAGTAGGAATTAAGAACAAACCTAATCTATACAATAAAGAAATTACGACATAGTAACTAAGAGTAAACCTACACTACACAATAAAGGATTTAAGGTATACTACATCCACTGGGCATCAAAGTTCGCCACCAGTGATCATAAAGTGCAACGAAGAAGCAGATTACAAAAACTGGGCACCATTGTAGCGTAACAAAATAATACTGAACCGAGACCACTTCCAAGACAGTTCAAGAAAGGTTAGCCTTGCGGGGGAACTGCTGCGCAAGCTGCTGAGCAAGGCTGTGAGACCGGCCTAGCATGTCGGTCATAGCTTCCAGGTGTAGCTGCTTAGCGATGAGGTTCTCATTGGTGTTCTCCGCAATCTTTCTTAGAGATAGGACTTCAAGTTGAAGTTGAGTTGCATAATGCCTTTCTGCTAGAACTTGGGACTGAAGAAGTCGAACTGATTCAGACAACGAATTCTGTGAGCTTGTCTGTCTGTTAGTCTCAAGTAACTTGAACACTGCATCAAGACAAGACTTTGGGGTTGTCTCGCTATCTTCAAGATGTTTTGCCTTCTTTGCTGCAATATATGTTGGGTTTGTCTCACAGCCTTCAGCAGACTTGTGCATGCCATCAGGCATATCACCCTGAAACAAAGTAGAGAGATGACAGGTTTTGCAGGTGTATAAACAAAGATGATAACTGTTCTGTCAATTCTATCCAATTTCAAATTAGAAAAGAAAGAGTATGTTCAAAATATCAATAGCATAATTTGGCATTGTTCATAATGCAGGGAGCTTCACCACACTACTGGATTACCATGTCAACATAACAAGCATAGATGAAGGGCAAAGAAAATCATTGTATCTATTTTGGATAATGTGCATGGCATGTTGTTCATATCATCAGCCACATCAGTAAGATAAAACAGGAGATGACAAGGTGCAAATGTGGGTTGCTTCACCACACACTGGATTATAGATCCACAAAAACAAGCATACATATAGGGAGTATTAAGTAATGTGCATGGTATGAATAAGGAATTTGGTTTTACAAGTAAAACTTAGAACTTACGATTCTTACGAACATGCATTTTGGTAGAAACAACAAACTAAACAGCAGTAAACGATAGGGAGTATGAGCAAATTAAACAGCAGTTGAGGATAAAGGCTTTAGAAGGACTGACTTACATTAACAGTTAACACCGGCTTTATAATGCCCTTCTCCATGGCAAGGGAAGGATAACTCAAGAATTTCAGCACAAAATCTTCTTGATAAGCATTGCCTGTACTCTACATTTTGTAGAGAGTAATTATAGATATGATAATACTGGAAGGGATAGAGGATAATGAAGATAAGATGCAGATTGATGCTACATAATCAACTACCAATCCCTGGAAGTACAAGCGTTACAGGACAAAATGTACTGACAAGAGCAATGGGCTACACTTCTGCACTGGCATTGTCTGTGTATTCTACTTGTTGGTAAGATTAAATATAGATATGATCTTTTTTAGTAAATGGTGGGCGAGGGAGATAAGATGCAGAATGCTACAAAATGAACCAATCCTTCTTCCCTTAATACAAGAGTGTTTTGAACACTGGTGTACTGTACAAAACGTTCTTATATTATGGGATAGAGGGAGTAGCTGTTAATGTAAGTATAGTGATAGACCACGTTCAGTCCTTACAAGAGGACTGCAGAGCTAAACCTCTTCAAAAGCATTGGGTTGATTCTAAATTTATGTAAGAGTCCATACGGATCTTATAATGTCCACCAAATGGACGATTACGAGGCTAACATGTGCAGTGATGCTACATAATCAAACAGCTATGAAAGTAAGTATGGTCATACAGGGCAAGAGGTACTCACAAGAGCAATGCAGTGTGCAGTATAGTTGCGAGATTCCGTGGTCCCTTGAGAACGAATGTTCTTGTGCTAACAGTTTTTGTACAAGTGAGACATTAAGGCAAATGCAGAAATGTAGTTCAAATTGTGATGTGATATCATAGACAGTATCTTACGCTGTAGCCAAGACCAATGTGTAACAAGATTATTCCAGTCACCGTCGGATAAATGTAGCACCGGAGACTTCATAGAAATTTCATTCAGAGGCTTGCCATCGAAGTGCGCTTGCCTCAGGTAGGAACGATACTTCATCAATGAGTGCTTGAAAAGCGCAACCAACCCTTGCTCGTCATCACAATCCAGTTTGCGCCTTGCCTATTTAAAAGAATGAAATCTTGTGTCTTCTGTCAGCAGAAACATATGCAGTAATGACCATGAATAACATTAGTACATTACTTACGCATAAGTTGCGGAGGAAGACTGGAAATTGTTTTGTGCCTGCGGTATAATCTTTCCATGAAGGAAAGATGCGCACAAAGTTCCTGACAACAACATAAGCTTCGTCTTCTAAACTGGGAAGAAATGGAACAGGGGTCCTATTTGCTACAATTGGGGCTCTCTCTGGTTCGAAAAGGGATTTGGCAACTGGATTTGGTGTACTCTTTTGCTGGAATGGGGGTTTTGCGTCGTACAGCTGGTGCTATGTCAACTGGCATAATCATACTGTTTGCTGCAGTTGGGGTCTGCTGAGTTGGGGCATCAGAAATGACCAGTGTAGTAGGGCTAGAGTCTGCTAGAGTTGGGGTATTTTGTGGGTCAGGTGATATTGCAACTACACCTAATGGGCTATTTGTTTATTAGGTGCCACTTCCTTTTCCAAATACTTTGCTTGTGCTCCTCCACGATCAGCAATCGCCCTCTTCCTTTTGAACGTCGGATACACAAGAACATCATTTGAATGGATAAATATGGTATGATGACAGATGGAATATGTACTGAAAATGGATAGGCAGGGTGTATTCACATACACGATGTGTAAACTAAGCTAATGGCAGTTCAACAAAGTAGAAGCAATGCAAAGCATAGTTGCAAGATATGTGCGAGCAATGTAACCTTGGAAAGTTAGAGAAAGTACCTTGATGGGTGAATAAGATAGGGCATCTTCCTCTGAATCCTCCACTAGGGAGCTACATTGACTTAGGTCTCCCTCTAGCTCAGAATCACTGTTAGGGTCATATTCTGAGCATGAATCTGTAGGTGGAGAGTGTTTGCATTGCATTGCATCCATACTTGATTTCAGTCCCTTAATGCCAAGTTTGACAGCCATGGCATTGTTCTACTTTATTATTTTCATGCGCGCAAGCTCATAATCATTATGATGTTGTTCAGAATCTGAGATTCATGAAAACATAAAAAGTAGTCAGATTATATATGGAATGCATTGCGGTTTCAACTCGGAGAGTGTCGCCCTATAAACCCCTGCATATGCAAAGTTCACCTCCCCAACCGTGCTGACCAGACCACACACAGAGATACACACCCGAGCGGCGAACATGCATTTTCGAAACTAATTTAGGAACATTTAGCTGACCAATTAAACAACTCTGTTTTAATAATATCAGATTCGTATTTGAACAACTAAGCTTGTTTAGCTTGATGGGTGGAGCAGTGTTATTATGACACGAAGCATGTATTCTAATCGTATAGTGATCATAAAAGGGGGAAAATCTAAGCATATATTTTTTTTAGCAAAAGAGGGTTTCCCCTCTGATTTCTATTAAAGAAACCACCACGGAACCAACATGATCAATTAAACCCTAAGCATGATCAATTAAACCGTATTATGGCTGTGCCATGGCAGATTTGAAGAAGCAAACTCGAGAAATGATATTTAGCATCCATTGTTTGCTTCGAACTAAGAACTAAATTCTAAGAGCTGAAAAGAAAGTAGAGTAACCAAGTTAAGATCTATTTTCTGGTTGAGATCAAAAAGTTGAGGAGATATGAAGTACCACCTCTCTTGCAGCACCGTGTAGGCATCGGGGGTGCGATGGCTGTCGGTGGCATTGAAGCAGATTTGCGACGGTAGACGGGTGCATCGGGGGATAAGTCCTGTTGCGGTGGAAGAGAAGGTCGTGTGAGCGGCCCGGGCAAAGAGGACGACGACGCCGATGAAGCGAGAGGACGCGATGCAAGGCTATTGGTCCGTCGCCGTGGATGAGAAACGTCCATCTCTAGCAGTGGACGACGCGGTCTTGGTAGGCGCTCCTGCATGGTGGAGGACGGTGGCGATGGATGTGGTGGAGGACGGCGGCGATGGATGGGGTGGCGGACGGAGGCTGGTGTGGGAATGGGGTGTTCTAGCGCGGACGGTGTATGAATGGGAAAAATGGAGGGAGAGGTACGGGGAACCATGTTTTTGGGACGCGCCTGTCTGAAATATGGGAAAGTTACGAACTTATCCCCCGTTTCAAATTTGGATGTCTCGTCGGTTGGGGATAGGACGATAATCTCGCATCTCCCAAATATTTACGGGTAACTATTTCGGGCGAGGAGAGGGTGTTTTGCCGCCCACGGTTGGCGCCCACGGTGTATGAACGGGGCTGACAGGTAGGGCGGTTGTGTCATGTTTGATGGAAGTTACACATCTGCCCCTATTTAAAATATTAGCCTACATCTATTTCAGACAAGGAGAGGGTGTTTTGCCGCCCACCGTGTATGAATGGGGAATGGAGGGAGAAACAGAGGTCTTTTGGACGAGCTTGAATCAAATGAGTTTTGCCGCCCATGTTTGACGCCCACTATGTCGGAATGGGCTCAGAGGCGGCCGTGTCATGTCTAATTGAAGTTACTAACCTACCCCTATTTAGAGCAGTGGAAATCGGGCCGATGGATTGTCCGTGTAATGGGTAGATAGTAATTTCCATCTCCCAAACACTTGGCTTCGGGCAGCCAATGTGGGAGTGGACATTTTGCTGTTTCTTTCAAATTTTGGGACAATAAGCATCCACGTTTACCCTGGCAACTAAATTCGAATCCATTTTGTATTCCTATATGAATCTTTATAAATCATTCTATGTGTTTTTATATATATTCAAAAGGACGACAAATATGTATTCCACTGTCATATATGAATATGGTTTAGAAATGCCGATACTCAAATTCAGAATCTCGAATCCAGTTTAAGGTGAATTCGAATATTTGGAACACTTCATGTCCAACTCAAATGTCACACGCAGCATAATGTGTACTCCCATTTAGATATGTACACAAGCGATGTATCAAGATTCAAATACCGAGTCAATCAACCAAGAATGCACGGAACTAACAGACATATAAACACTTATAGAGTATATGGATCAATAATATCAACTAACATACATAAGCCAGACCGCTGTACTTTTTTTTGGCTACAACAGCATCCTTTTTTTAGCCAACATCTTGGCCCTTTCCGATGCGTGGCACTTATGGTCCAGCTATACTACTATTGCTGAATGCACATTCAGCCCGATTGGCATATTTGTAGGTCTGGCACAGCAATCCAAATGAAATGTCTCCGAGTCTTATCAATTAATACAGACTTGTGCTCAAATAAAATTACAAAAAAACAAAAAAAACAATTATTACATGATCTCTAAAACAAATGGTTTGATTGATTACATGAACAGACAACACAAAGGTTATTCAACTATGGAAAGAACATTTCACCTATGATTTACCAAGTAGGAATTTAATTTCCTTTTTGAAGGAAATATGCCCTAGAGGCAATAATAAAGTTATTATTTATTTCCTTATATCATGATAAATGTTTATTATTCATGCTAGAATTGGATTAACCGGAAACATAATACATGTGTGAATACATAGACAAACTTAGTGTCACTAGTATGCCTCTACTTGACTAGCTCGTTAATCAAAGATGGTTATGTTTCCTGACCATGAACAAAGTGTTGTTATTTGATTAACAAGGTCACATCATTAGTTGAATGATCTGATTGACATGACCCATTCCATTAGCTTAGCACCCGATCGTTTAGTATGTTGCTATTGCTTTCTTCATGACTTATACATGTTCCTATAACTATGAGATTATGCAACTCCCGTTTACCGGAGGAACACTTTGGGTACTACCAAACGTCACAACGTAACTGGGTGATTATAAAGGAGTACTACAGGTGTCTCCAAAGGTACATGTTGGGTTGGCGTATTTCGAGATTAGGATTTGTCACTCCGATTGTCGGAGAGGTATCTCTGGGCCCTCTCGGTAATGCACATCACATAAGCCTTGCAAGCATTACAACTAATATGTTAGTTGTGAGATGATGTATTACGGAACGAGTAAAGAGACTTGCCGGTAACGAGATTGAACTAGGTATTGGATACCGACGATCGAATCTCGGGCAAGTAACATACCGATGACAAAGGGAACAACGTATGTTGTTATGCGGTCTGACTGATAAAGATCTTCGTAGAATATGTAGGAGCCAATATGGGCATCCAGGTCCCGCTATTGGTTATTGACCGGAGACGTGTCTCGGTCATGTCTACATTGTTCTCAAACCCGTAGGGTCCGCACGCTTAAAGTTACGATGACAGTTATATTATGAGTTTATGCATTTTGATGTACCGAAGGTTGTTCGGAGTCCCGGATATGATCACGGACATGACAAGGAGTCTCGAAATGGTCGAGACGTAAAGATTGATATATTGGAAGCCTATGTTTGGATATCGGAAGTGTTCCGGGTGAAATCGGGATTTTATCGGAGTACCGAGAAGGTTACCGGAACCCCCCGGAAGCTAAATGGGCCATAATGGGCCTTAGTGGAAAAGAGAAGAGGCAGCCCCACATGGGCTGCGCGCCTCCCCCTTCCCCTAGTCCTATTAGGACTAGGAGAGGTGGCCGCCCCCTCTCTCTCTTTTCCCCCTCCGTGAATCCTATTCCAACTAGGATTGGGGGGGGGAATCCTATTCCCAGAGGGAGTAGGACTCTCCTGGCGCGCCTCCTGTGGCCGGCCAGCCTCCTCCCTCTAATCCTTTATATACTGAGGCAGAGGCACCCCAGAGACACACAAGTTGATCCACGTGATCTATTCCTTAGCCGTGTGCGGCGCCCCCAGCCACCATAGTCCTCGATAATACTGTAGCGGAGTTTAGGCGAAGCCCTGCTGCTGTAGTACATCAAGATCGTCACCACGCCGTCGTGCTGACAGAACTCTTCCCCGACACTTTGCTGGATCGGAGTCCAGGTATCGTCATCGAGCTGAACGTGTGCTCGAACTCGGAGGTGCCGTAGTTTCGGTGCTTGATCGGTTGGATCGTGAAGACGTACGACTACTTCCTCTACGTTGTGTCAACGCTTCCGCAGTCGGTCTGCGTGGGTACGTAGACAACACTCTCCCCTCTCGTTGCTATGCATCACCATGATCTCGCGTGTGCGTAGGAATTTTTTTGAAATTACTACGAAACCCAACACTTTTTTCCTTCAGGACCTTAACAATCTAGTCAGTCTCAGCTTGCTTCATTTTGAAATCCACCAAATATTTAATGATTGTGCTGTTTGCTTCCTCAACATGTCAACTTCATCTCTAAGTGCAGAAGCAGAATCTCTTTCTACCACTAGTTTAGCCTCTAGAGCATCAGCAGTTGGCAATTCATAATGCATGATTGGGCCGGTGCCACTGCTGTGGGATGATGCAACGTCCATGGGGACCTCGCTCTTTGATCTTGGGCTAACCTGTTTGCCATTAAAGTTCTGATTGGATTCAGAAAAGTTGAAGTTAGCAAAACATCTCATGGGAGTTATAACAGCAAACCAGTTAAACAAACAAGGAATTGAAGAGTTTCAATTGGATGCTGAAAAGTAGTTATTAACATCATTGTAACCCGCTGTTGCAGCAGCAAAGCAGTTAAACAAACAAGTAGATATTTAAGTTAAGGCAAACATGTAATTCTTGACAGTAAGTATCAAACACATAGATAGGCGCAGTCTACAATATGATTAACATGCTGTGCCATTATGTAATCAGTAGCAAACTAAATTAAGCCAAGCAACGTAATTGAACAATTTTGCAATAAGTGGTTAACTAAAATTCTGAGAAGCAGGTAACTGAACTTACGCTAGTTCTTTGTACAGGCACACTGCAACTTCCTTTTCGCTTACAAGGTTGTACGAAGGAGTCCATGGCATCAATTGCTT
The DNA here is from genome assembly GCF_003073215.2 of Triticum urartu. NCBI lineage: Eukaryota > Viridiplantae > Streptophyta > Magnoliopsida > Poales > Poaceae > Triticum > Triticum urartu. Next base: position 429,726,999 of record NC_053028.1, on the reverse strand, counting down.
GGATACACAGTCCCAATACTTCTTTCTTCCCACACTGCATGGGTAAGTCGAATGGTTAATCTGGTAAGATGGTGCATCCTTGATATGTTATATGAGGACGTGTAGTCAGACTAGTTGTAGCCAAACACATCACACTGGCTTTTACTGTATATTTCATGCGATTACTTTTGGCATATCGAGATCTAAGCATCTACAATAGGATGAAAAGACTGGCATCCTTCACATTATTGGCGAACTCAGTTCATAGAAATGAGCAATTAAACCATTCTGTGGGTAAATCAAAAGCGCCACTGGAATATTTTTCACTATCCAATCATACACGCAAAAAGGGGCGAAGCCACCATAGGGGATGGTATGGGCAGCCGCCTCAGGTGGCTGGAAAGTGTGCACCTAGTTTGAGTCGTCCAGGTTGGCCCACGCTAGTTTTGTTCATCCCAACGCACGAGCAGGCAATATAAAAAATGAAGAAAAATGTTTCAATTTGGATGGGCCAATAACATAAGTGCAAGGCAGGCCCTATAGCAGGCTCGCGGCCCAAACGAGCGCCTCCCATATCGATCGACAACATGAAAAATCCCAATTCATTCGCTCCAGCCTCTAGTCTGGTTCGCTCCTAACCTAGCCACCACTGGACAGACTGACACAACACTTCCTCGCGCCCTCATTGGAGGGCAGTCGTCGGGCTTCAAGCGAACGGAAGGACAAGAAGATGAAGATCCAACCCTGGGTGTAGCCTGCGTGGGAGGCAGCGACGGCAACATGGGCATGGCATCGAGCTTGCGCAAACGGACAGTCGCAACTTGCAAGAGTAGCATGCGCAACGAGCAGGTACTTCACATCCCTGATTATATCTAATTCAACTCTTCAATTTCTGGCCAATAGTTAAACCTGACGGTGTTGTAAAATTGCTTGTATGTAGGGAATCTATGAGAAAATGAAACCAATTTCTACTTATTTTATAACTCCCCCAATCAATACTGAACCGACTGAATCTGATGTATCTAATCAAGTTTCCAATGCAAACATACAAGCTCATGTTGTTCTTGAGCCTAAATTGTCTAATGAACAGACTGCTAATGAAGGATTTGATGCAAACATTTTACATGCTCCTGGTGATGAACATATAGTGTCTAATGAGGGATCTAATGCAAGCATTTTGCAAGCTCATTGAAGGATTTAGTGTCTAATGATGATCTACTATGTTGAGAGAGACAGAGATTTGCAGGCATTGATGACAAGCAAATTATAGTGCATTTTCATAGCTTGAGGAAACGTCGAGGCCATCTACCAGAAAGTCCCCGTATCATGACAACGTAGCATAAATACTTTTCTAATCTGTTGTTTGAAACTATTAACATACTTGTGCAGGATAGATATATTGATATGCAGTTTGCGCACTGGTTATACGTGCAATTACACTTCGATATTTTCAGCCAGAGAACGAATAATTCAAGCAGGTACAGACCATGTTTGTAGTCCTTGTACACCATGTTGCATTTTGTGTTTTTTGGTGCTTGCATCATTTAGTGTTTATAATCTGAACTACTTTGGATCATTAGCTGGTTTTCAAAGTGCATGTAGCTTCACATTTCTCAAGTTATGTTGATTTCCGGAGTGCAAGTGCCTTCGTATTTTTTAAGTTAAATGTTCGCCCCTGGTAACTTGAATTCGTGGATCAGCCACTGCACACAAATCATACACGAATGCCAGTACGAATTAAATGAAATGCAGGGACTTACGCTAGCTCGTTGTACAGGCTCACTGCAGCTCTGCTTGCGCTTGGGATGTTCCATGTACAAGTCCATGTTACCACTTGCTTGGATGTGCAGGCCTTGTGCTCCTTGCATCCCCCTCTGCATTTTTGACATGGCGAATGGTTGATGAAATAAGAGGAATTGACATTGATGTTGACCAGAGGACAGATACTTACAAGGTTATACGGGTGTGCAGGATGTGTACCAGATCCCGTAGCACCGTCATGCTTCGCTAAAATATGGATTTGCTTGTTTCAGATGATATCTCCAGAAGAAATAAGAGTTAAGGTCAGAGTTGCATAGGCGTGTAAGCTAAGAGAGCAGTGAAAGGATATCCAAACATCGTCGGAACAGTGCACAAGGGAGTGATGTGTGGATACCTAGTTTGGGCCGGCGTTTGGGCATGCTCGCCTAGCTAGAGTGCGGGTCACTTCAGAGCCGTTGAGGGTGATGCGCTGGTGTTGGCTGGCCGCGCACGGATGCAGATCTTGAGTGGCAGCGGAGCGCTACGATGCGGTGGACGAGACCATTGGTGAAGCCCCAACGGCCTCGGGGGGCGGAGGTGCGATGATGTGCTCGGTGAAGTAGCCCCGGTGAGCTGGGAGACGGCGTCGATGAAGCACACCTGATGCGGTGGAATTCGGTGTCTGTGAGGCATGTCGGTTGCGGCGGCCGACGTTGTCGGTGGACCACCTGGTGCAGTGGACGAGGGCGTAGATGAGGTAGCTCCGGTGCGGTGGTGAAGCGCGACCGTCGTCTTCGTCGTCGTCGTCCGACACAGAGGTGGGGAATGGTGGGAAAAGAGACGAGACGAGGGGCAATTCGAGGGTTGGTGGCGAATTAGGGATTTGAGCAATCTGGGCGCGGAAGGGGACGGTGGAGAAGCGAGATTTTGCAGGGCTGGAATTGGGGCCGCCAGATATTTCAATCCAAAACGTGGAAGCGCGAACTTATATTGTCGTCGTCCTTTTTTTGGGGGGGGAGGGGGGTGGGTGGCTGGGTGCTACGCGTCCGTCCAACACACGTGACCACCCCGATAGGACTATGCTTCGGTGCCTTAAGGCACCTGCCTTTGTGTCCATGACATATGGGCCCAACAGGTGGCTGGCCCACATGTCAGTGACCCAAAGGCAGTTGCCTTTAAGGCACCGAAGCAGCATCCACCCCGACACGACCCTGGTTTGCCTGATGCGCCTACATTTGAGAATGCAAACGAATCTTCTTTCATTTGCAAACGAATCTGTATGTATTACCATGCCCGTGTTTTCGTGTTTTCCTTGCAATAATTAGTCATCCGAAATGAGATACTCCATCCGTTCATTTTTGTAAGTCGTTTTAGACAACTTAAGATGAACTGTTTTGCACATTGTCTGAAATGTCTTCAAGGTCTTATAAAAGTGAACAGAGGGAGTACTATAAATTAATTAATGAGGAGTTATTTGAAAAAAAATCAAAACGGTACCCACGCTAACATGGATTAGAGTGTGTGTCACATAAATAGTTATTTGAATTAGAGTGTGTGTCACGTAGTTAGTTATTTGAATTAGAGTGTGTGTCACGTAGCGATCTCCAATTCTAACGTGGATTTCGCATTTCACTGTATCCACACTACTTTTTTAATACAAATTCATATGTATATGATGAACACCATGGTAGTGAGAAAACTTTTGGATGGATTCAAACATATGACCTACAGAATAGCACAACAAACTGAGTCAATGTCAACTTTTCGAAACTTAGTATGGCACGAATTCGAAATAATTACCCGTATGCCCGGTCCTCGGTTCAAATCTTACAATGTACACCGAATTGAAACATCGATATTAAGTCTCGTACTATGTACATTCAAATGTTGTTTTTAGCCCCCCCCGCACAGACGCTACATACTTCCTATATCGGTCAATCTTCCTCCCCTAACCACCTTAGGAAGCTATCGGTTTCCAAAACACGTTCATTCTTTCTCTCCATGTTTCGATCTCTAAGTCTCTCAACTACACAACCCCTTTTTCCACTCTGTTACCAAATGTATTTACCTCACACACCCGCCATTGCACCCCATGCCGAGCTCTCTCTCTCCCCCCTCTCCCTCTCACCCTCTCACGCTAAATACATGCATTGCCTATCTAGCCCCCCAACCTCTCGTGCATGCGCACGCACGCACGTTGTATATCTAGGTCACTCCCTCGAGACTGTCTCACTCTTTCTTCCACACGGCGGGCCACACTCGCTCAATCTCGCTCCCTTTGTCTGAGTCTCACTTAACCTCATTTTCTTTCACACACAAATGATATATTTCCCTGTTCGGGCCTCGATCGACACACTCTATACTCTCTCACGCAGATTGTCTATCTAGGTCAGTCCATCCAAGCCGCCACCACTCTTTCGACCTCATGGTGGGCCACACTCACTCAATCTCTCTCTCTCTCTCTCTCTCTCTCTCTCTCTTCATATGTCCCGATTGACCTCGCTCTTTCTCGGACAAAAATGATATATCACCATGTTGAGCCCAATTCGACCTATTCACATTGTATACTCTCTCACGCACATCGTCTATCTAGGCCACTCTCTCCAACCCGTCTCACTCTTTCGATCGCACGGCGACCCTATGTGATCGGTTGACCTTGCTTCCTCCCACGCACAAAATATATCTACACCTCTGTGACTGGATCATCTCTCAAGCTCTATCTTACAGCCCTCACCCTTGCCAAAAATCTCAATCGGACAATATCTCTCCAGAGCATATATATTTGTTCAATGAATGTCGGACCACACTCACTTTGTCTCTCTATCTATATGTCTCTCGATTGACCTTGCTTTCTCACACCGTACCTTCCACGCGTTGAAGCTACTACCTCTAGATCCCGCACAAAGCTGGAGCTATTTACATTGCGAGGGGCACTCCAACCTTGGATTAATTTGTGTAGGCATTTATTCCGGTCGGTTTAGATTATATTTTCGTAGCATTTGGCCCACAACTACTCCAATCACCGTAGCGGGTAATTAAGCTACGGGGAGCACCTAATATGAGCACCGGGGAGCCATTGGATCGAAGATGCAGCGGCACACACGAGGCCTGAATGTTTTATTTGCAAAAAAACCTTTGGAGAGTTTGGAAATTGCGCATAATTACAAAGACTACTCCCAAGCCATTGGATCTCACTTCCAACGGTGTGGAAACTCGTATCACCATAGTATCTAAGCTGCGGGGTGGATGTGATATTCTATGCCGCTGTCATTTTTGTTCGTAAACTTGCAAAAAACGTGTAACTCGTGCCGTTACTTGTCTAACCGCGCAAAGTGTTTGTTCAAAAAAACCATCCTACACTGAAATATCGGAACAACACACGGGGGTCCCACTTGTCATTAATCAAATTTGGATCTAAAACTAACAAATCTGAAAGACGAGATTCGAACTGGCAACCTGGACTACAAAGCGTAAGTCGATAGCCTGAAAAAATGAACGGTTGTTGGCTTTGTCCCATAACTTGATTTTATACAGTACTTGCGTTGAGTAGAGTAGAGGGAGTGCCTCGTCAACATTTGCATGACCATTATCTCACTTACTGGTGGGTCCCAGGTCTACGATCTCAATCTCTCTTCTCTCCATCGTCTAACCTTTGCACGGGCACACACGAAGAGCGGCGTTAGCTTGCTGTGGTGTTATTACAACTAAAAAAAACTTGGAAAGTAAAAGAATCGCCTAGAACAAGAGACATTGTGGCTGGTCGAGACAGAGCTAACCACATCTATCCTCCGTGCCACGTTTGCATGCTGAAGCTGTGTGGCTAGTGGGGTGTTTTCAACCGACTGGCTGGGTCCCGAGGTCGAACCATAGGTACTCTATTACGTCTGATACAGTATATTTTTACACGCACATTTTTCCTCCGTGCCGAGACGTGGCACACCCTACCGCGCGGTTTCGAGGTCCTCCCGGGTGGTGCACGCATATATTCTTCCTGACATGGGACGCCCTATCGCGCGTTTTCTGGGTCCTCCTCGGTCGTAGCGCCGAAGCAAGTAAATGAGTCGTCAAATCATGAAAGACCACCTTTCCCGCTGAGTACATCAGTGAAGCACGGTGGCTAGCTAGTTGGGCTAGTTCGACCGATTAGCTAGGCCGCCGCCACATTTGTTTTTTCACCCCTTTTTTGTCTACTTGCCGGCAGGTAAATTTAAATATCCACCACGGCATTGCTCTGGTGTTTGGGTGTGGCAGGATTTTTAATTTTTTGATTGACGAGAGCAGGCACGACAGGATTTTTAATTTTTTGATTGACGGGAGCAGGCGCGGCTGCAATTAGTCACGATGACTCCGCCTGTACCCACTGCTCCCTGATGTGAGAAGTCATCGACTGGTGTTTTACTGTGGTGAAAACCAAAAGATTCCCCACTCCCTCCGCCTTCCCGTAGATTGCATTGCCTTTCAGCCGTTTCACCCCCTTTGCTTCCTCTACCCATTGCTTCTACCTGGTGCCATGGCGGCGCAGCAGATCACGGAGTCCGAGGTGAGGCTCCTGACACAAGAGCTCCATACCAAGGATGCGGAGCTCATGGCCAAGGACGTGGAGCTCCGTGATCTCAAGGAGGATAGGAGTGCCATGCTCCTCCATTATGTGTGGGAGTTCACGGAGCTTCAAATGCGGCAGGCGTCCACCACAAAGATGCTCGAGGCATCGGCGGCGTTGCTGCAGAAAGCGGGAGATACAATAGGCCGTCAGGGGAGCCGGCTGGAGCGCGAGCGGGCCGATCATGACGAGGTCCAGGATCGCCTCAGCCACTTGGTGAACCAAGTTGCCATGCACGTGTTGCGGCTGCGCGATGCCTACCGTCGTGCCAGCGCGACGATGCCGGCCGTTGGGCTAAACCCGTTCGACCACCCGGTCGACTTCAACGAGCTGCGGCTTCCTGACCTGGTCTCCTTCTTCACCTATATCTCCGAGGAGCTGAGCCATCTCCGCGCGATGGTGGGGGCTGAGCTGGACATGGAGGGGTTGCGGGCTGCCGTCGCCATTGCCGGGCGAATCCTTTCAGGGCTCCGTCACCGAAATCCATTCATGCCATTGGACACCGTCTTTGACGAGCTGGCTCCCATCGACCGGGAGAGGGCTCTGCGGGCGGTTGCACCTTGCATCACCAACGTCACGCGCCTCGAGAAGCAGATGGACTTTGGTGGTGTTTAGGCGCCCTCTGCATGGGCATGTCCATGTCTCGGCACAACATGACCGTTGGATCAAACTCAAACGGTGAAGATCAGTCACTGTAGCACAAAGCGTGTAGATGTGTTTGGTTGCATTCTCATCTCAATATAGTTGTTTCCTCTTCGTGTATTTTTGTCAACCTACTAGTGTGGACTCATGCACCCTTCATGCACTCTGCCAAACACCCAAAAGTGGGTCGAGAAGGGAACTTTTGCTCACATCCCGTGCACCCTTCATACACCCTGCCTAACACTATTCGTGCTTCATATGGTTCATGTTTCGTGGAGTACTGTAGCACCGTACTCTCCGTGCGCCATGGACCTAGTTCTGTTAACATTGATCTCACCGTCCATTCTCGACCGGATAGTCGAAAAAGCGGTACTATGTTACATATAGGAGTAGTTGACATGCGCACAACTGTTGGGGAACGTAGTAATTTCAAAAAAATTTCCTACGCACATGCAAGATCATGGTGATGCATAGCAACGAGGGGAGAGTATGATCTATGTACCCTTGTAGATCACAACGGAAGCGTTGACACAACATAGAGGAAGTAGTCGTACGTCTTCTTCCCGATCCGACCGATCCAAGCACCGTTACTCCGGCACCTCCGAGTTCTTAGCACACGTACAGCTCGATGACGATCCCCGGGCTCCGATCCAGCAAAGCGTCGGGGAAGAGTTCCCTCAGCACGACGGCGTGGTGACGATCTTGATGTATTACCGACGCAGGGCTTCGCCTAAGCACTACAACGATATGATCGAGGTGGAATATGGTGGCAGGGGGCACCGCACACGGCTAAGGAACGATCTCAATGATCAACTTGTGTGTCCATGGGGTGCCCCTTGCCTCAGTATATAAAGGATGGAGGAGGAGGAGGCCGGCCAAGGCTTGGTGCGGCCAGGATGTGGAGTCCTACTAGGACTCCAAGTCCTAGTAGGAGTCCACCAAGAGGGGAGGAAGGGAGAAGGAAGTGGAGGAGAAGGAAAGGTGGCCAGCCCCCTTTTCCCTAGTCCAATTCGGACTAGAGGGGAGGGGGGGGGGCGCAGCAGCCCCTTGGCCCTTTCTCCTCTTCCCACTAAAGCCCATCAAGGCCCATTGCTTCTCCCGTAACTACCCGGTACTCTGAAAAATACCCGAATCACTCGGAACCTTTCCGATGTCCGAATATAGTCGTCCAATATATCGATCTTTACGTCTCGACCATTTCGAGACTCCTCGTCATGTCCCCGATCTCATCCGGGACTCCGAACTCCTTCGGTACATCAAAACTCATAAACTCATAATATAACTGTCATCGAAACCTTAAGCGTGCGGACCCTACGGGTTCGAGAACAATGTAGACATGACCGAGACACGTCTCCGGTCAATAACCAATAGCGGGACCTGGATGCCCATATTGGCTCCTACATATTCTACGAAGATCTTTATCGGTCAGACCGCATAACAACATACGTTGTTCCCTTTGTCATCGGTATGTTACTTGCCCGAGATTCGATCGTCGGTATCCAATACCTAGTTCAATCTCGATACCGGCAAGTCTCTTTACTCGTTTTGTAACACATCATCCCGCAACTAACTCATTAGTTGCAATGCTTGCAAGGCTTAAGTGATGTGCATTACCGAGAGGGCCCAGAGATACCTCTCCGACAATAGGAGTGACAAATCCTAATCTCGAAATACGCCAACCCAACATGTACCTTTGGAGACACCTGTAGAGCTCCTTTATAATCACCCAGATACGTTGTGACGTTTGGTAGCACACAAAGTGTTCCTCCGGCAAACGGGAGTTGCATAATCTCATAGTCATAGGAACATGTATAAGTCATGAAGAAAGCAATAGCAACATACTAAACGATCGGGTGCTAAGCTAATGGAATGGGTCATGTCAATCAGATCATTCAACTAATGATGTGATCTCGTTAATCAAATAACAACTCTTTGTCCATGGTTAGGAAACATAACCATCTTTGATTAACGAGCTAGTCAAGTAGAGGCATACTAGTGACACTCTGTTTGTCTATGTATTCACACATGTATTATGTTTCTGGTTAATACAATTCTAGCATGAATAATAAACATTTATCATGATATAAGGAAATAAATAATAACTTTATTATTGCCTCTAGGGCATATTTCCTTCAACAACATCATTTGTTATCGTCATATCTTACTACACTAGCAACAAGATTTGTGCCTGCAAAGTTCTCAGAGTCGACTCGATCCTCGTAAGCATACTCAACGGGATCCTCGTTCATGTACTTGTCTCCTAGCTCTACCCAAGCAAGAACAACAAACAAAAAGGAACACAATCAACCACGTGCAATGCTCAAGCAACATGATGCAAACATGGTATGATACGCGGGATGCGATATGTGATGCATAGGCATGATTTGGAAATGAATGATTGAACCTGGCCTCAACATGGAAAACCAAGAGTTCCACTGGAAAGGGGAGGTGATTTCGGTTGAAATCGATATAAAGATCACCGGAATCGGATGCACGGTTTGGAAATGGCAAGCAAAACAAATATGGCACCGGTCTGTGATAAACAGCAAGTAGCCTTCTAAATGCATCAAGATAAATAAGCTACTACACTCAAGCATGGCAACAAAATACATGGCAGGGATCCACTCATTATGCTTGACAAAAGATGAACACTAAGCTACAGCTAATTCAATCAATAGCAGGTTCAAACAAGCATGGCAAAAGTGCAAAAGATAACAGGTTTCAGACTTAGTGAAATTATCAACAAGTCAGGAATTTATCATCAGGAAGCAATGTTTAGAGCACGAAAACTACATGCTACAGGAATATATCATGGCAAAGCAAGGCATGGCATAAAGCTACTCAAAGCATACAACAAAAGTCCCTTAGTGACCATGAGCCAAAAGGGATCAGAAAATACAATTGCAAGCATGTGAACATAGCAAAAACATAAACCGATTCAGACTTTGTGAAAAACTGGAGCATGCAAAATAGATAACAAGTAGGCATGTTTACTAGCTTGATGCACTCACCACAAGGCATTGCATGATAATCTAAGCATACACCCATCAAGTAGACATGACATAGAAGCTAGACATGGCAACAACAACAACATAGCATGCACGGATCAACAACAAGCTTGGAAAAATTGCAAAACATGTTAACAATCTGCCAGGAACATTTTATAGCAAAAGAAGAGCTCGATTGACTCAAGCTAGGGTGCTCCATAATTGCAAACTAAGACAGATGGATAGAGCACAACATTATCTACAAAACATCCTTACTGATCATGCTCAAAAGAGGCACGGATCACTAGGAAACAACATGAACATATGGCATAAAAATAATGACAGGGCAAGGACTCAGTGAAATTCTAAGTCCCTGAAATCAGCATCATTGAGTAAGCTACTTTGCATGCTTGTGCTAGTCACCACAAAGATCACAAAATACATGGCATACATCCTTGTAAAGATGGCATGGCGTTCTACAAAACACATGTAGAGCTCAGGATCATAGCATGCACACATTAATCATGGCAAAAATGACAAAAGTGCATTTGCTGAAACAGATCTGAAACTATCATCACATAGCCCTCTTCCAACAGCATTTCGGGCATCAAGATGAGCTCAACTAAAAATGATGCAATGAGATGAAATGATGTACTTGTCGAGACGAACATTTTGATATGCTACACGCACGAAACGGAGCCACGATGAGGAAGTTATGATGCGTCAAAGTATGCAAAATATCTAGGGTTTGGGGGGGGGGAAAGTCAACCGAAACTTCTCAGATCCAGATCTGGCGCGGATTACGAGGTTCGTCGGCGCCGGAGTTACTGTTCACCGGCGACGGGGACGCGGTCGGAGGAGGATGCCGGAGAGGAGGGGTCGCCGGGGCCGGAGTGCGGCGAGGTCGCCGGCGCGCAGGCGGACATGTCCGACGGCGGCGCGAGCGGATTTTTAGGGTTAGGGTGGTTTTGGATTCGGAATTTTCGGGGAGTGGCCTATATATAGAGGTAGAGGGAGCTAGGAAGCTCCAAATGAGGTGCGGTTTGCGGCCACGCGATCATGATCGAACGCTCTAGATGATGGTAGGGGTTTAGGTGGGTTTCGGGCCAATTTGGAGGGGTGTTGGGCTGCAACACACACGAGGCCTTTTTGGTCCCTCGGTTAACCGTTGGAGTATCAAACGAAGTCCAAATGGCACGAAACTTGACAGGCGGTCTACCAGTAGTAAACCAAGGCCGCATGACAAGTCTAGGTCCAATCCGAAAATGTTTAACACCCGCACACGAAAAGAGGTAGAAAGGGACATCGGAGGACATAGGAGCACCGGAATGCAAAACGGACAACGGGGAAAATGCTCGGATGCATGGGACGAACACGTATGCAAATGCAATGCACATGATGACATGATATGAGATGCATGACAAAGACAAAAACACATGAAGGCAAAAACCCGACAACGAGGAAATGACATAACTTAATGCCAGAAAAGGCAAGAGTCGGAATACAATTAAGGTAGTTACATCCGGGGTGTTACAACACTCCACCACTACGAAAGGATCTCGTCCCGAGATCTAGGACTGGAAAAACTCCGGGTACTCAGAACGGAGGTGATCCTCGCGTTCCCAGGTGGCTTCACGGTCAGAATGATGTGACCACTTGACTTTGAGTGATTTGATAGACTTGTTGCGAGTCTTACGCTTAGTTTCTTCAAGAATAGCAACGGGGTGCTCATGATAAGACAGGTCTTCTTGGAGATCAATGTCTTCAAAGTTGACGGTGCGGTTAGGAGTCTTGAAACACTTGCGGACTTGAGAGACATGAAACATGTCATGCACGTTTGCAAAGTTGGAGGGAATCTCAAGTTGATAGGCGAGATCGCCTCTATTGCTGACGATCTTGAAAGGACCCACGTGTCTAGGGGCAAGCTTCCCTTTGATACCGAAGCGACGAGTACCTTTCATTGGAGAGACGCGGAGGTAGACATGGTCTCCGATCTCGAAAGCCAAGTCACGATGCTTGCTGTCATAGTAGCTCTTCTGGCGCGATTGCGCGTCTTTGAGATTATCACGAATGACTTTGCACATTTCCTCCGCCTCTGTGATCAAGTCATTTCCAAGAAGTTGACATTCACCAGTCTCTGACCAGTTAAGAGGAGTACGACACTTCCTACCATGGAGAATTCGAACGGGGCCTTGCCCGAACTCGCTTGGAAGCTGTTGTTGTAGGAGAACTCGGCATATGGAATACAATCTTCCCACTTCATACCGAAAGAGATGACGCAAGCCCTGAGCATATCTTCAAGAATCTGATTTACTCGCTCGACTTGGCCACTAGTTTGAGGATGAAAAGCTGTGCTGAAGCGAATGTTGGTGCCCATGGCCTTCTGAAAAGAATCCCAAAACTTGGAGGTGAAGATGCTGCCACGATCTGAAGATATCAACCGCGGAATGCTGTGCAGGGAGACAATCCTGGAGGTATATAGCTCTGCTAATTGAGATGCTGTGATAGATTCTTTGATAGGCAGAAAGTGAGCCACTTTAGTGAGCTTGTCGATGACAACGAAGATAGCATCATTGCCACGGTTGGACTTTGGAAATCCAGTCACGAAGTCCATCTCAATGTGGTCAAACTTCCATTCTGGAATGGCAAGAGGTTGGAGGAGACCAGCTGGTCATTGGTGTTCTGCTTTCACTCTTCTGCAGACATCACATTCATCCACAAACTGAGCAATCTCAAGCTTCATTCGAGTCCACCAATATGACTGCTTGAGGTCCTGGTACATCTTTGTACTTCCAGGGTGGATAGAGAGGAGTGAATTGTGAGCCTCGTTCATAATGACTTTACGAAGGTCACCTTTAGGCACAACAATGTGATCCTCGAAGAATAGAGTATCCTTGTCATCAAGACGATAGCACTTGTACTTGGGTTGACTCTTAGCAATCCCAATCTTCACCTTCTTCACCATGGCATCAAGAAGTTGAGCCTCGCGAATCTGATGTTCCAAAGTAGGAGAGACTTGGAGGTTGGCGTGGAAACCTTGAGGAACAACTTGCAGATTGAGTTTGCGGAAAGCTTCACAAAGCTCGGGATGGTAAGGCTTGAGAATCAAACTGTTGTAGTAAGCCTTTATGCTCAATGCATCAGCAATTACATTGGCCTTGCCTGGAGTATATTCGATACTTGGATTATACTCTTGAATCATTTCGACCCAACGAGTCTGCCTGAGGTTGAGATTTGGCTGAGTGAAGATGTACTTGAGACTCTTATGATCAGTGAAGATGTCCACTTTTCGTCCCAATAAGAGATGTCTCCAAGTTAAAAGAGCATGGACAACTGCCGCCAACTCGAGGTCATGAGTGGGGTAGTTCTTTTCATTGGGCTTCAACTGGCGAGAGGTATAAGCCACAACTTTCTTCTCTTGCATCAACATTGCACCAAGACCTTGAAGAGAGGCATCACAGAAGACCTCGAACGGTTTGGATTCATCAGGAGGAGTCAGAACTGGAGCAGTGACTAACTTCTCTTTCAAGGTGTTTAAAGCAATGTCACATTCAGGAGACCATACGTACTTCACATGCTTCTGGAGAAGGTTGGAAAGAGGCTTCGCGATCTTAGAGAAGTTCTCGACGAACCTTCGACAATAGCTTGCAAGCCCAAGGAAGCTGCGGAGTTGCTTCACATTCTGAGGTGATTCCCAATTCACAATTGCAGACACCTTCTTAGGATTAACCGCTATGCCCTTGGCAGATATGATATGCCCAAGGTAGGGAACCTCATCGAGGCAAAACTCACACTTTAAAAACTTGGCATAGAACTGATGTTCTCTGAGTTTATCCAGCACCAAACGCAAGTGCTTGGCACGACCCTCCTTGTTCTTGGAAAAGACCAAAATGTCATCGAGGTAGATCAAGACGAAGTCATTTGTGTAGGCGTTGAAGATGAAGTTCATCATGCGAGAGAATGTTGGAGGAGCATTGACGAGGCCGAAAGACATGACAGTGTATTCATATGAACCATAGCTTGTTCTGAATGCTTTCTTGGGGATATCCTCTTCACGAATGCAAATCCGATGACAGCCCATACGAAGATCAAGCTTGAAGAATACCTGAGCACCTTTGAGTTGTTCAAAAAGCTCGTTGATGTTGGGAAGTGGGTACTTGTTCTTTATAGTGTTCTTGTTCAATGGACGGTAGTCGACACAAAGTCGGTCTGTTCCATCCTTCTTCTTCACAAAAAGAACTCCACAACCCCATGGAGAAGAACTTGGTCGGATGAGACCCATTCGCTCTTGAATATCGAGTTGCTTCTTCAGCTTCTTCAACTCTTCAGGTCCAAGCTTGTAAGGACGTTTGCAAACAGGTTCCGTGCTAGGCTCAAGATCGATGACGAATTCAACTGGCCGGTGCGGAGGCATTCCTGGAAGCTCTTCTGGAAAGATGTCTTGATATTCGCAAACGACTGGGATTTGAGAGATGGCATCCAGCTCGCCCTTCTTATTGAGAGAAAACAGTCAGATGGTATCATCCCTTGCGGCAAAGACAATTACATCCTCAGACGAATGAGTCAATTGAATCTGCCTGGCAGCACAATCAAGTTGAGCCTTGTGCTTAGAAAGCCAGTCCATTCCGAGAATAAGATCAATATCCGAGTTACTAAGGACCACTGGAGAGGATAGAAGCTTATAGTCGCCCAACGTGATAGTAACATCCGGGATCATAGCGCTTGCATTCATGAATTTACCCGGAGAAACAACTGATAACTTCCTAGGCAAATCTTGTAAAGGCAACTCATGCTTAGATACAAATGGTCTCGAGATGAAACAATGCGATGCACCAGTGTCAAAAAGAACTTTTGCAGGAATATCGTTAACAGGAAGGTTACCCATGATGACATCTGACGAGTCCTCTGCCTGAGCTACATTCATCAAGTTGACCTTAGCAGACTTGGGGTTATGCTTGACCACTGCGGTACTGGCAGATCTCACAGGAGGAGGAGGAAGACGCCTCTGATTGAAGCATTTGTTGGCATAGTGACCCTTCTGCTGACACTTGTTGCACATGACCTCCGAGAGCGGACGGTGTGTAGGATCGAAAGTATGTCTAGAGGGGGGGGGGGATTAGACTACTTGACCAAATAAAAACTTAACCTTTTCCCAATTTTAGTTCTTGGCAGATTTTAGCTATTCTAGGACAAGTCAAGCAATCATCACACAATTCAAGCAAGCATGCAAAGAGTTTATGGGCAGCGGAAAGTAAAGCATGCAACTTGCGAGAATGTAAAGGGAAGGGTTTGGAGAATTCAAACGCTATTGGAGACACGGATGTTTTTCCCGTGGTTCGGATAGGTGGTGCTATCCTACATCCACGTTGATGGAGACTTCAACCCACGAAGGGTAACGGTTGCGCGAGTCCACACAGGGCTCCACCCAAGGGCAACGGTTGCGCGAGTCCACACAGGGCTCCACCCACGAAGGGTCCACGAAGAAGCAACCACCCACAAAGGGTCCACGAAGAAGCAACCTTGTCTATCCCACCATGGCCATCGCCCACGAAGGACTTGCCTCACTAGCGGTAGATCTTCACGAAGTAGGCGATCTCCTTGCCCTTACAAACTCCTTGGTTCAACTCCACAATCTTGTCGGAGGCTCCCAAGTGACACCTAGCCAATCTAGGAGACACCACTCTCCAAGAAGTAACAAATGGTGTGTAGGTAATGAACTCCTTGCTCTTGTGCTTCAAATGATAGTCTCCCCAACACTCAACTCTCTCTCATAGGATTTGGATTTGGTGGAAAGAAGATTTGAGTGGAAAGCAACTTGGGAAGGCTAGAGATCAAGATTCATATGGTAGGAATGGAATGTCTTGGTCTCAACACATGAGTAGGTGGTTCTCTCTCAGAACATATGAGTTGGAATGATGTGTGTGTTCTGATGGCTCTCTCACTGAATGAGAAAGAGGTGGAGGGGTATATATAGCCTCCACACAAAATCCAACCGTTACACACAATTTACCAATCTCGGTGGGACCGAATCAGAAAACTCGGTCTGACCGAAATAGTAAACCTAGTGACCGATAGGAATTTCGGTGGGACTGACATGCAACTCGGTAGGACCGATTCGGTTAGGGTTTGGGCATAACGTAATCTCGGTGAGACCGATTACACAAACTCGGTGAGACCGAATTTGGTAATTAGCTAACCAGAGAGTTGGTCAGGCAAACTCGGTGGGACCGATTTGCTCTTTCGGTGAGACCGAGTGGAACTCGGTGAGACCGAAAAGTTACAAAGGGGAAACACTGAGTTTACATTGCAATCTCGGTGGGACCGATTCGCTCTTTCGGTGGGACCGAAAAGTTACGAAAGGGAAACAGAGAGTTTGCAACCCCATCTCGGTGGGACCGAGATCCTTATTGGTAGAACCGAATTGCTAGGGTTTGACAGTGGCTAATGACAAGTGAAACTCGGTGGCGCCGGATAGGAAGAATCGGTAGGACCGAGTTTGGCTTAGAGTTTAGGTCATATGTGGATATGGGAAAGTAGTTGAGGGTTTTGGAGCATATCACTAAGCACATGAAGCAAGAGGCTCATTAAGCAACACCTCATCCCTCCTTAATAGTATTGGCTTTTCCTATGGACTCAATGTGATCTTGGATCACTAAAATATAAAATGAAGAGTCTTGAGCTTTTGAGCTTGAGCCAATCCTTTGTCCTTAGCATTTTGAGGGTTCCACTTTCACATCCATGCCATGCCAATCATTGAGCTTTCCTGAAATAATCATCTTGGAATAGCATTAGCTCAATGAGCTATATGTTGTTATGAATTACCAAAACCACCTAGGGATAGTTGCACTTTCAATCTCCCCCTTTTTGGTAATTGATGACAACATATAGATCAAAGCTTCGACAAATGATAATAAGCATGAAATATATCGTCGCTTTGAGAAGTATGTGATAAGTAAGAGCTCCCCCTAAATTTGTGCATATTTTAAAATTTGCTTTGGACTGCAAATGCACAAAGAATTAGAATTATGGGTTACTCTTCCATGTCACATACATCTTGGTGGAGCGCTCAAAAATGATAAGATTGAAATACATGCACTCATCACCAAGAATAGTGGATGATCACAAACGATAGATAGAATGATAATATTTAAGCAAGCATTAAGCAAACATTAAGTGTAGCTTATGATCAAACACATGATCATCGATGTCTCACAGGCATAAGGACGTAGTATCTCACACACAAGCAAACAAAGTTCGAAGAACCACCAAATAAAGCAAGAGAGAAAAGCAACACTCTCTCTCTCTCGAAGCCTATGATCTATACATCTTCTCCCCCTTTGGCAACAAGTTACCAAAAAGTTCCTAGAAAATGCATAGCACTAGATCGACGCTCAGGCTTGATCTTCAGGTGGTGGTGGAGTCCGGAGCACTCCAAGGACGAAGCCTTCGGTAGACGTGGTCGGAGTGGAGGCTGAAGTGGATGCTGGAGCTGGTGGAACTGAGGCTGTGGCTGGTGCAGACGTTGTAGCTCTGGTGTCAGCAACTGGCAGTGCAGACGACCTCGGACCTCGTGGCACCCTCGCAAAAGCATGAGTCGTGGTCCTGCCTCTCCTCTCATTCAGGTCCTCCTGGAGCTGCTCCACGGCAGTCTGTATCTCTGTCACCTTGATGTCCAAGTCATAGAATCTCTGTTCCATGATCCTCTCTAAGCTCGCCTGGTTCTGAGTCAGGGTGGCTATACTTTGCTCAATCTGCAGGGTGGACGCAATCAAGTAACTAAGCTGCTCTTGTTTGGTTTTCAGGAAGTAATCAGATGCCTCCGCTTGAGTAGGCATCCTGGTAGCTTTCTCCTTCTTCGCCTTCTCCTTCTGAGCTTGTGCATGGACAGATGATGGTTCATTCTCAGTCATAACAACTTCATTGTTCTCAAAATCTGGACGGATGAGCAGGTGTTCCTTATCCAACAAATATACGCCCGTGCCCATCTTGGAGTTGATGAGCTCCTGAATCTAAGGGGCATATCCACAGCTCCTCTTCTGATCTGCCGCAGTCCTTTTGATTGTTTCCACTATGAGGCTCATGACTTTGAATTTTTGAGGCACGTCAAAGACATGAAGAAAATTGATCGCGTGACCTCTGATCATCTTGTGATCTCCAGACTTGGGCAGAAGGGTGTGCCTAAGGATCCAGTTGATCGTAGGCAATCCTGATAGCAGATAATGCACTGAGCCAAACTTGAACGTGTCAAGTGCTTCATTCGGAATCTCCTTGTACATGTTGGACATGGAGTTGTGGTCCATCTTTTTCTTGGCATAAATGTCCAAGTCATCTACTTGCTCCTCTGGGGCATTGATCAGCTTCGCCCATTCCTCAATAGTAGAGTGGTACCTCGTACCCTCAGACATCCATGTAATCCTCCCATCTGGATAAAAGTGAGCTGTGGAGTAGAACTGCATGATGAGTTCCTCGTTCCACTTTGTGAGCTTCTGCCCAACAAAGTCCTCTACTCCACACGCCTTGAAGCTGTCCTGAACTCCTGGGTAGTACTCTTCATTGTCCTTGATATAGGTCCAGTCGACCCATCTCATGTCACATACAATTGGCTTCTTGTCAAGTAGCACTGTCTCATAGAAATCCTGTTGCTCCTTGGTATGAAACCTGTAGTCCACTGCAGTCCTTCTCCTAGAAGCATATGGATCTGCTTCTCTCCACTTCCTGGGCCCTGAGTCTCTCCTGAGCTTCATATCCTCAGCCACAGGATGAGCATTGTTGTGGTCTGGGATCTTGGGCTTGAGCTTCCGAAGGACACTCTCTTCCTCTTCCTCTGCAACAGTCTCAGGCACTGGGGCCTTGTTCTTCTTAGTGGCTGGGATGCTTCTTGTGTTTCTCTTTGGTGCACTCTTAGGCTTAGATGCAGCCTTAGGTGCTTCCTTGGGCTTGGATGCAGCTCCCCCTGACCTTATGGCATCTCCCATAAGTTTGGCTGCCTTGGGTGCTGGTGCAGCTGCCTCTTCTTCCTCCTCCTCTTCTACCATGATGGAGGCCTTCCCAAGCACTCTAGCCACAGTCTTCTTCACTCTTTCTTTCCTCTTCTTGCCCTCAGCTGCAACGGGCTCAATGGGAGCAGGCTTCTCAGTTGAGGCTCTAGCCTTTGACATGGGCTGCCTGCCTGCTGGCCTTTTGATTTTCAGGCCTGGCTTTGAGCCTTGAGCTGGCTCAACTCTCTTGGAAGTGGCCTCTTCCTCTGCCACATAGTCCTCATCTTCAGAATCTGAGGTTTTCTTCTTCCTTTGTCTCGTGGAAGCTTTAGGCAGGTTGCTGGGTGTGCTCCTGCTGCCATCATCTGAGGAACTTGAGGGGCTAGTGCCCTCACTCAGCTACACTTGCTGCTCTGACAAGTTTTGGCTGTCACTCTGGTCTGACATGTTGCAAACTGACTGCTGACCCTGTGAATAGATTATAGAGGAGATAGATTGGATGAGCATCACAAAATGCAGAGATTTTTGCAAAAAGAATGATCCAAAAACTTAGTTTTAGTTTCCCACTGAAATCATCTCGGATCTACCAATTTTCAAACTCGGTGATACCGAAGCAGTTTTGGAACCTAAACTAGTGAACTCGGTAGGACCGAGTCACAGTTCGGTGGCACCGAGACTGCTAGGGTTTCACTGAGTTCAAAAATTGGTCACACCGATAAGTAATTCTCGGTCAGACCGAGTCTCACTTGTGCAATGGCATAAGCCAAATCGGTGGGACCGAGTTTTTCAACTCGGTGGGTCCGAGATGGTTTCGGCGGAAACCTAAACCTAGAATTTTCGTATCAAACCTAATCTATGAGCGTTTTGACTGGATAGAAGTTTCTCAATCGTGGCAAGAGTCAATACAATCACAATGTGCTAGGAATCAGATTGAGGAATAGCACAGAGATCAAGTCCATACCCTAGTTCGGCGGGGACTTGCTATAGCGGCAACGGCGGGGCAGAATTCCCGTTGACGGCGACGGAGACCAGCGACTGGAGGCTGCTGGCGGCGAGAAGACGATCCGGAGACCTCGAGGGCAGAGCAGGCTATCGCGCGGGCGAAGGGGTTCGGAGAAATTTCCAAATTTTGCCCGTGACTATATATAGCCTGACCCTGTCGGTGTGACCGAGTTGAACAACTCGGTGGCACCAAGATTCATAACTGCGTGCAGTTACTGAAACTCGGTGAGACCGAAAGGTTCAAATCGGTTGCACCGAGATCGAAAACCTAGATCAACTTAATGATCTCGGTAGGACCGAAAGTGGGGTATCGGTCAGACCGAGAATCATAAAGAGGTTTTGGAAGTTTAAGTCTATGACGAATCGGGGACTCCGAGCGCTCCTCACACAGAGTGGTTCGAATCTGACTTGATCAAATTTTATGATGCAGCATGAATAGAGTTTGAGACGAGAAAAGCATAGATAGCCAGAGGAGGTTCTTAGGCATTCTTGTCCATCCACTTGGCAAAAGAAGATAAAGCCAAACAATCAAAACAACAAGTGGATGTCCTCGAATGAGTAAAATATGCAATCAGCATGCTCACACAATAAGATGGCAAATGAAATATGTGGCAAGGCATGCACAACCAATTCTAGCATCTATCAAGCAATTTACGATGACTAGGTCATCTATATATGAGCATATTGACTTAGGAGTCAAGTGAGAACACTTGATCGTAGGTCATACTCATCGTTTAAGCTCAAGTGGGGTTACCACTTTTACATAAAGCATTGTTTTGTTCACATCTTTAGAGTTGCTTTAGCTCAAGTCTTAGAGTAAAGCTCCCCCTAGATGTGATATCCCCCCTAAGAGGGATGAACTAACCTTGGGTTTTGTCGATGATGACTTCATGTAGATATTGAAGATGTGGATGCTCAATGT
Source organism: Triticum urartu (assembly GCF_003073215.2). NCBI lineage: Eukaryota > Viridiplantae > Streptophyta > Magnoliopsida > Poales > Poaceae > Triticum > Triticum urartu. Next base: position 429,706,149 of record NC_053028.1, on the reverse strand, counting down.
TGATGTAGATCTCTTGGAGCTATCCATTTGAGTGAATTGCACTTTCAATACCTACATGGGTTAGTCCCACAAGGAACAAACAAGGATATCCATAGACATAGAGTGATGCACACAAAAGATGATGTCCATGAAAACTTTTGGGTTACCTTGTCCCTTGTCTTACCAACAAGAGGGTTTGTGACTCCTTGAACTAGTGCAAGATGTGGAAGTTGATTGCACTTGTTCTTGCCAAAATGATTAGAGTGAAGTATGTTGGCGGAGTCACCCTCAAGAACTCTCTAGTTCTTCTTCTTTTGGATCCACATCATCTTGATGGGAATCCTTGGAGTTGTAGTCGTACTTGATGAAGTGGAACTTGAAGAAGTCTTGGGAATCCACTTGACTAAGGTCTTAGGAGCTTCTTCAAATGCATCAATTTCCTCTTGAAGCTTGTCCTTGCCTTTTTGCTCGTAGTCTTGTGGTGGAAGATCATCTTGAGCTTGTGTCCCCTTGAAAGAAGTATACTTCTCTTGTTGAGGGACAAACTTTGTCTTGGGGTATTGATCTTCTTCCCACTCAACTCCATTGGCATTGAACTTTTGTTCAAAACCAATACCTTGATTCTTCCGGTGCATTCCTTGCTTGCGCACAATTTCCTCGAATTGCTTACTCCTGGCAAGGCTTTTGTACACTCCTTTCTCTATAATTCCCTTCAATAAGCTATTTTCTTGCTCAAGTGTAACTTGGCTAAGAGAATCATTAGTGGAATCAAGAGAACTACTAGAAGCAACAATATTGGATTTAGCATGATCATTGTTACTACTAGAGGAAGAATCTTTCTTGTTAGACTTGACTTGAGGCATGTAAGTGGATAAGAGTAAACGCTTGGCAATGTAAGAAGAACTTTTCTTGCGGAGATCATCATTGATTGCCTTTAAGAACTCATGCTCTTGCTCAAGATTGAGCTTTTCAAAGCGTAGTTTCTCATGAGCTCTTAAAAGTTCTCGATGATCTTCGAAGATAGTGTCTTGAGCTAACTTAAGAGTTTTTAGTTCTTTAGTTAGAGCCTCAATCTTCTCCTTATCATTGTCATTCGTTTTATCTTGATTAGCATGATTAATTGGTCTTTCATCATAGTATTCATCACTAGAGTTGTCACCAAGCAAATCATCACCTAACAAGTCATCTTCATCACTATTGAAATCAACATACTCGGGGTGTGTTACCTTAGGACCTTTGGCCATGAAGCATCTTCCAATTCCTTCATTTGGTGAGTCAAATATGTCGTAGGAGTTGGTTGACACAAGTGCTACACCGGCAACACCTTCATCTTGAGTATCTTCGGAGTTGGAGTAGTAACTTCTCTCGGAGTGGCTGTCGGAGTCAGAGCCGGATACCCATTCACCAACATGAGCTTGATGTCTTCGTCTTGTGTAGCTCCTTGATGATTTTTCCTTCCTTTCCGAATCCTTGCTTCTCCGTGAGTATCTTCGTTCATAACGATCATCTCTACTCCTTCTCTCTCTTGGTGGTGATCCTTTGCTTCTTCTTTTTGGAGAATTTTCTCTTCTCTTGTAGGGAGCCGTACACTCATTGGAGTAGTGTCCGGGTCTTCCACAATTGTAACAGTTTCGCTCTCGACTAGAAGATCTTTTGTCATTGTAGGACCTTGACTTGGAGCTTCTATCTTTGCTTCTACTCTTGTAGAACTTGTTGAAGTTCTTCACCGTTAAGCTCAATTCTTCATTGAAGTCTTGTTTATCACTTGATGATGTAGGGGCTTCACATGAGGCTTTATAGGCACCACTTGACTTGTTGTGAAGTTCCTCTTTATCCTTAAGTGACATCTCATGAGCAACAATTCTTCCAATCACTTCCGTTGGCTTGAGATCTTTGTAATTGGGCATCATTTGGATCAATGTGCACACGGTATCATATTTTCCATCCAAGGCTCTTAGGATCTTCTTAATGATGAATTTATCGGTCATCTCTTCACTTCCTAAGCCGGCAATCTCATTTGTGATGAGAGCAAGCCTAGAGTACATTTCAGCGACACCTTCACCATCCTTCATCTTGAACTTGTCAAGTTGGCTTTGAAGCACATCCAACTTGGATTCCTTGACGGAGTCGGTACCTTCGTGCATATCAATCAAAGTGTCCCAAATTTCCTTTGCATTCTCAAGGCGGCTGATTTTGTTGAATTCTTCGGGGCACAATCCGTTGAAGAGAATA